>NW_027469689.1:0-77789 GCF_051020765.1 Lasioglossum baleicum
CGCATAACGCATAACGCACAACGCATAACGCATAACGCACAACGCATAACGCATAACGCATAACGCATAACGCATAAAGCATAACGCATAACCCATAACCCATAACGCAAATAACGCTTAACGCAAAACGCATAACGCATAACGCATAACGCTTAACGCGAAACGCAAAACGCATAACGCATAACGCATAACGCATAACGCATAACGCATAACGCATAACGCATAACGCATAACGCATAACGCATAACGCATAACGCATAACGCATAACGCATAACGCATAACGCATAACGCATAACGCATAACGCATAACGCATAACGCATAACGCATAACGCATAACGCATAACGCATAACGCATAACGCATAGCCCATAACGCATAACACATAGCGCATAACGCATTATGCAAAAGTCATAATGCATAACGTATAACGCATAACGCATAACGCATAACGCATAACGCATAACGCATAACGCATAACGCATAACGCATAACGCATAACGCATAACGCATAACGCATAACGCATAACGCATAACGCATAACGCATAACGCATAACGCATAACGCATAACGCATAACGCATAACGCATAACGCATAACGCATAACGCATAACGCATAACGCATAACGCATAACGCATAACGCATAACGCATAACGCATAACGCATAACGCATAACGCATAACGCATAACGCATAACGCATAACGCATAACGCATAACGCATAAAACACAACGCATAACGCATAACGCATAACGCATAACACATATCGCAATAACGCATAACACATAACGCATAACACCTAACGCATAACGCACAACGCACAACGCATAACGTATAAACCATAAGGCATAACGCATAATGCAAAAGTCATAACGCATAACGCATAACACATAACGCATAACGCATAACGCATAACGTATAAACCATAAGGAATAACGCATAATGCAAAAGTCATAACGCATAACGCATAACGCAAAACTCATAACGCATAACGCATAACGCATAACGCATAACGAATAACGCATAACGCATAACGCATAACGTATAAACCAAAAGGCATAACGCATAATGCAAAAGTCATAACGCATAACGCATAACACATAACGCATAACGCATAACGCATAACGCATAACTCATAACGCATAACGCATAACGCATAACGCATAACGCATAACGCATAACGCATAACGCATAACGCATAACGCATAACGCATAACGCATAACGCATAACGCATAACGCATAACGCATAACGCATAACGCATAACGCATAACGCATAACGCATAACTCATAACGCATAACGCATAACGCATAACGCATAACGCATAACGCAAAACGCATAACGCATAACGCATAACGCATAAAGCATAACGCATAACCCATAACCCATAACGCAAATAACGCTTAACGCAAAACGCATAACGCATAACGCATAACGCATAACGCTTAACGCGAAACGCAAAACGCAAAACGCATAACGCATAACGCATAACGCATAACGCATAACGCATAACGCATAACGCATAACGCATAACGCATTACGCATAACGCATAACGCATAACGCATAACGCATAACGCATAACGCATAACGCATAACGCATAACGCATAACGCATAACGCATAACGCATAACGCATAACGCATAACGCATAACGCATAACGCATAACGCATAACGCATAACGCATAACGCATAACGCATAACGCATAACGCATAACGCATAACGCATAACGCATAACGCATAACGCATAACGCATAACGCACAACGCATAACGCATAACGCACAACGCATAACGCATAACGCATAACGCATAACGCATAACGCATAACGCATAACGCATAACGCATAACGCACAACGCATAACGCATAAAGCATAACGCATAACCCATAACCCATAACGCAAATAACGCTTAACGCAAAACGCATAACGCATAACGCATAACGCATAACGCATAACGCATAACGCATAACGCATAACGCATAACGCATAACGCATAACGCATAACGCATAACGCATAACGCATAACGCATAACGCATAACGCATAACGCATAACGCATAACGCATAACGCATGACGCATAACGCATAACGCATAACGCATAACGCATAACGCATAACGCATAACGCATAACGCATAACGCATAACGCATAACGCATAACGCATAACGCATAACGCATAACGCATAACGAATAACGCATAACGCATAACGCATAACGCATAACGTATAAACCAAAAGGCATAACGCATAATGCAAAAGTCATAACGCATAACGCATAACACATAACGCATAACGCATAACGCATAACGCATAACGCATAACGCATAACGCATAACGCATAACGCATAACGCATAACGCATAACGCATAACGCATAACGCATAACGCATAACGCATAACGCATAACGCATAACGCATAACGCATAACGCATAACGCATAACGCATAACGCATAACGCATACAACACAACGCATAACGCATAACGCATAACGCATAACACATATCGCAATAACGCATAACACATAACGCATAACACCTAACGCATAACGCACAACGCACAACGCATAACGTATAAACCATAAGGCATAACGCATAATGCAAAAGTCATAACGCATAACGCATAACGCAAAACTCATAACGCATAACGCATAACGCATAACGAATAACGCATAACGCATAACGCATAACGCATAACGTATAAACCAAAAGGCATAACGCATAATGCAAAAGTCATAACGCATAACGCATAACACATAACGCATAACGCATAACGCATAACGCATAACGCATAACGCATAACGCATAACGCATAACGCATAACGCATAACGCATAACGCATAACGCATAACGCATAACGCATAACGCATAACGCATAACGCATAACGCATAACGCATAACGCATAACGCATAACGCATAACGCATAACGCATAACGCATAACGCATAACGCATAACGCATAACGCATAACGCATAACGCATAACGCATAACGCATAACGCATAACGCATAACGCATAACGCATAACGCATAACGCATAACGCATAACGCATAACGCATAACGCATAACGCATAACGCATAACGCATAACGCATAACGCATAACGCATAACGCATAACGCATAACGCATAACGCATAACGCATAACGCATAACGCATAACGCATAACGCATAACGCATAACGCATAACGCATAACGCATAACGCATAACGCATAACGCATAACGCATAACGCATAACGCATAACGCATAACGCATAACGCATAACGCATAACGCATAACGCATAACGCATAACGCATAACGCATAACGCATAACGCATAACGCATAACGCATAACGCATAACGCATAACGCATAACGCATAACGAATAACGCATAACGCATAACGCATAACGCATAACGTATAAACCAAAAGGCATAACGCATAATGCAAAAGTCATAACGCATAACGCATAACACATAACGCATAACGCATAACGCATAACGCATAACGCATAACGCATAACGCATAACGCATAACGCATAACGCATAACGCATAACGCATAACGCATAACGCATAACGCATAACGCATAACGCATAACGCATAACGCATAACGCATAACGCATAACGCATAACGCATAACGCATAACGCATAACGCATAACGCATAACGCATAACGCATAACGCATAACGCATAACGTATAAACCAAAAGGCATAACGCATAATGCAAAAGTCATAACGCATAACGCATAACACATAACGCATAACGCATAACGCATAACGCATAACGCATAACGCATAACGCATAACGCATAACGCATAACGCATAACGCATAACGCATAACGCATAACGCATAACGCATAACGCATAACGCATAACGCATAACGCATAACGCATAACGCATAACGCATAACGCATAACGCATAACGCATAACGCATAACGCATAACGCATAACGCATAACGCATAACGCATAACGCATAACGCATAACGCATAACGCATAACGCATAACGCATAACGCATAACGCATAACGCATAACGCATAACGCATAACGCATAACGCATAACGCATAACGCATAACGCATAACGCATAACGCATAACGCATAACGCATAACGCATAACGCATAACGCATAACGCATAACGCATAACGCATAACGCATAACGCATAACGCATAACGCATAACGCATAACGCATAACGCATAACGCATAACGCATAACGCATAACGCATAACGCATAACGCATAACGCATAACGCATAACGCATAACGCATAACGCATAACGCATAACGCATAACGCATAACGCATAACGCATAACGCATAACGCATAACGCATAACGCTTAACGCATAACGCATAACGCATAACGCATAACGCATAACGCATAACGCATAACGCATAACGCATAACGCATAACGCATAACGCATAACGCATAACGCATAACGCATAACGCATAACGCATAACGCATAACGCATAACGCATAACGCATAACGCATACAACACAACGCATAACGCATAACGCATAACGCATAACACATATCGCAATAACGCAAAACACATAACGCATAACACCTAACGCATAACGCACAACGCACAACGCATAACGTATAAACCATAAGGCATAACGCATAATGCAAAAGTCATAACGCATAACGCATAACGCAAAACTCATAACGCATAACGCATAACGCATAACGAATAACGCATAACGCATAACGCATAACGCATAACGTATAAACCAAAAGGCATAACGCATAATGCAAAAGTCATAACGCATAACGCATAACACATAACGCATAACGCATAACGCATAACGCATAACGCATAACGCATAACGCATAACGCATAACGCATAACGCATAACGCATAACGCATAACGCATAACGCATAACGCATAACGCATAACGCATAACGCATAACGCATAACGCATAACGCATAACGCATAACGCATAACGCATAACGCATAACGCATAACGCATAACGCATAACGCATAACGCATAACGCATAACGCATAACGCATAACGCATAACGCATAACGCATAACGCATAACGCATAACGCATAACGCATAACGCATAACGCATAACGCATAACGCATAACGCATAACGCATAACGCATAACGCATAACGCATAACGCATAACGCATAACGCATAACGCATAACGCATAACGCATAACGCATAACGCATAACGCATAACGCATAACGCATAACGCATAACGCATAACGCATAACGCATAACGCATAACGCATAACGCATAACGCATAACGCATAACGCATAACGCATAACGCATAACGCATAACGCATTACGCATAACGCATAACGCATAACGCATAACGCATAACGCATAACGCATAACGCATAACGCATAACGCATAACGCATAACGCATAACGCATAACGCATAACGCATAACGCATAACGCATAACGCATAACGCATAACGCATAACGCATAACGCATAACGCATAACGCATAACGCATAACGCATAACGCATAACGCATAACGCATAACGCATAACGCATAACGCATAACGCATAACGCATAACGCATAACGCATAACGCATAACGCATAACGCATAACGCATAACGCATAACGCATAACGCATAACGCATAACGCATAACGCATAACGCATAACGCATAACGCATAACGCATAACGCATAACGCATAACGCATAACGCATAACGAATAACGCATAACGCATAACGCATAACGTATAAACCAAAAGGCATAACGCATAATGCAAAAGTCATAACGCATAACGCATAACACATAACGCATAACGCATAACGCATAACGCATAACGCATAACGCATAACGCATAACGCATAACGCATAACGCATAACGCATAACGCATAACGCATAACGCATAACGCATAACGCATAACGCATAACGCATAACGCATAACGCATAACGCATAACGCATAACGCATAACGCATAACGCATAACGCATAACGCATAACGCATAACGCATAACGCATAACGCATAACGCATAACGCATAACGCATAACGCATAACGCATAACGCATAACGCATAACGCATAACGCATAACGCATAACGCATAACGCATAACGCATAACGCATAACGCATAACGCATAACGCATAACGCATAACGCATAACGCATAACGCATAACGCATAACGCATAACGCATAACGCATAACGCATAACGCATAACGCATAACGCATAACGCATAACGCATAACGCATAACGCATAACGCATAACTCATAACGCATAACGCATAACGCATAACGCATAACGCATAACGCATAACGCATAACGCATAACGCATAACGCATAACGCATAACGCATAACGCATAACGCATAACGCATAACGCATAACGCATAACGCATAACGCATAACGCATAACGCATAACGCATAACGCATAACGCATAACGCATAACGCATAACGCATAACGCATAACGCATAACGCATAACGCATAACGCATAACGCATAACGCATAACGCATAACGCATAACGCATAACGCTTAACGCATAACGCATAACGCATAACGCATAACGCATAACGCATAACGCATAACGCATAACGCATAACGCATAACGCATAACGCATAACGCATAACGCATAACGCATAACGCATAACGCATAACGCATAACGCATAACGCATAACGCATAACGCACAACGCATAACGCATAACGCACAACGCATAACGCATAACGCATAACGCATAACGCATAACGCATAACGCATAACGCATAACGCATAACGCACAACGCATAACGCATAAAGCATAACGCATAACCCATAACCCATAACGCAAATAACGCTTAACGCAAAACGCATAACGCATAACGCATAACGCATAACGCATAACGCATAACGCATAACGCATAACGCATAACGCATAACGCATAACGCATAACGCATAACGCATAACGCATAACGCATAACGCATAACGCATAACGCATAACGCATAACGCATAACGCATAACGCATGACGCATAACGCATAACGCATAACGCATAACGCATAACGCATAACGCATAACGCATAACGCATAACGCATAACGCATAACGCATAACGCATAACGCATAACGCATAACGCATAACGCATAACGCATAACGCATAACGCATAACGCATAACGCATAACGCATAACGCATAACGCATAACGCATAACGCATAACGCATAACGCATAACGCATAACGCATAACGCATAACGCATAACGCATAACGCATAACGCATAACGCATAACGCATAACGCATAACGAATAACGCATAACGCATAACGCATAACGCATAACGTATAAACCAAAAGGCATAACGCATAATGCAAAAGTCATAACGCATAACGCATAACACATAACGCATAACGCATAACGCATAACGCATAACGCATAACGCATAACGCATAACGCATAACGCATAACGCATAACGCATAACGCATAACGCATAACGCATAACGCATAACGCATAACGCATAACGCATAACGCATAACGCATAACGCATAACGCATAACGAATAACGCATAACGCATAACGTATAAACCAAAAGGCATAACGCATAATGCAAAAGTCATAACGCATAACGCATAACACATAACGCATAACGCATAACGCATAACGCATAACGCATAACGCATAACGCATAACGCATAACGCATAACGCATAACGCATAACGCATAACGCATAACGCATAACGCATAACGCATAACGCATAACGCATAACGCATACAACACAACGCATAACGCATAACGCATAACGCATAACACATATCGCAATAACGCATAACACATAACGCATAACACCTAACGCATAACGCACAACGCACAACGCATAACGTATAAACCATAAGGCATAACGCATAATGCAAAAGTCATAACGCATAACGCATAACGCAAAACTCATAACGCATAACGCATAACGCATAACGAATAACGCATAACGCATAACGCATAACGCATAACGTATAAACCAAAAGGCATAACGCATAATGCAAAAGTCATAACGCATAACGCATAACACATAACGCATAACGCATAACGCATAACGCATAACGCATAACGCATAACGCATAACGCATAACGCATAACGCATAACGCATAACGCATAACGCATAACGCATAACGCATAACGCATAACGCATAACGCATAACGCATAACGCATAACGCATAACGCATAACGCATAACGCATAACGCATAACGCATAACGCATAACGCATAACGCATAACGCATAACGCATAACGCATAACGCATAACGCATAACGCATAACGCATAACGCATAACGCATAACGCATAACGCATAACGCATAACGCATAACGCATAACGCATAACGCATAACGCATAACGCATAACGCATAACGCATAACGCATAACGCATAACGCATAACGCATAACGCATAACGCATAACGCATAACGCATAACGCATAACGCATAACGCATAACGCATAACGCATAACGCATAACGCATAACGCATAACGCATAACGCATAACGCATAACGCATAACGCATAACGCATAACGCATAACGCATAACGCATAACGCATAACGCATAACGCATAACGCATAACGCATAACGCATAACGCATAACGCATAACGAATAACGCATAACGCATAACGCATAACGCATAACGTATAAACCAAAAGGCATAACGCATAATGCAAAAGTCATAACGCATAACGCATAACACATAACGCATAACGCATAACGCATAACGCATAACGCATAACGCATAACGCATAACGCATAACGCATAACGCATAACGCATAACGCATAACGCATAACGCATAACGCATAACGCATAACGCATAACGCATAACGCATAACGCATAACGCATAACGCATACAACACAACGCATAACGCATAACGCATAACGCATAACACATATCGCAATAACGCATAACACATAACGCATAACACCTAACGCATAACGCACAACGCACAACGCATAACGTATAAACCATAAGGCATAACGCATAATGCAAAAGTCATAACGCATAACGCATAACGCAAAACTCATAACGCATAACGCATAACGCATAACGAATAACGCATAACGCATAACGCATAACGCATAACGTATAAACCAAAAGGCATAACGCATAATGCAAAAGTCATAACGCATAACGCATAACACATAACGCATAACGCATAACGCATAACGCATAACGCATAACGCATAACGCATAACGCATAACGCATAACGCATAACGCATAACGCATAACGCATAACGCATAACGCATAACGCATAACGCATAACGCATAACGCATAACGCATAACGCATAACGCATAACGCATAACGCATAACGCATAACGCATAACGCATAACGCATAACGCATAACGCATAACGCATAACGCATAACGCATAACGCATAACGCATAACGCATAACGCATAACGCATAACGCATAACGCATAACGCATAACGCATAACGCATAACGCATAACGCATAACGCATAACGCATAACGCATAACGCATAACGCATAACGCATAACGCATAACGCATAACGCATAACGCATAACGCATAACGCATAACGCATAACGCATAACGCATAACGCATAACGCATAACGCATAACGCATAACGCATAACGCATAACGAATAACGCATAACGCATAACGCATAACGCATAACGTATAAACCAAAAAGCATAACGCATAATGCAAAAGTCATAACGCATAACGCATAACACATAACGCATAACGCATAACGCATAACGCATAACGCATAACGCATAACGCATAACGCATAACGCATAACGCATAACGCATAACGCATAACGCATAACGCATAACGCATAACGCATAACGCATAACGCATAACGCATAACGCATAACGCATAACGCATAACGCATAACGCATAACGCATAACGCATAACGCATAACGCATAACGCATAACGCATAACGCATAACGCATAACGCATAACGCATAACGCATAACGCATAACGCATAACGCATAACGCATAACGCATAACGCATAACGCATAACGCATAACGCATAACGCATAACGCATAACGCATAACGCATAACGCATAACGCATAACGCATAACGCATAACGCATAACGCATAACGCATAACGCATAACGCATAACGCATAACGCATAACGCATAACGCATAACGCATAACGCATAACGCATAACGCATAACGCATAACGCTTAACGCATAACGCATAACGCATAACGCATAACGCATAACGCATAACGCATAACGCATAACGCTTAACGCATAACGCATAACGCATAACGCATAACGCATAACGCATAACGCATAACGCATAACGCATAACGCATAACGCATAACGCATAACGCATAACGCATAACGCATAACGCATAACGCATAACGCATAAAACACAACGCATAACGCATAACGCATAACGCATAACACATATCGCAATAACGCATAACACATAACGCATAACGCATAACGCATAACGCATAACGCATAACGCATAACGCATAACGCATAACGCATAACGCATAACGCATAACGCATAACGCATAACGCATAACGCATAACGCATAACGCATAACGCATAACGCATAACGCATAACGCATAACGCATAACGCATAACGCATAACGCATAACGCATAACGCATAACGCATAACGCATAACGCATAACGCATAACGCATAACGCATAACGCATAACGCATAACGCATAACGCATAACGCATAACGCATAACGCATAACGCATAACGCATAACGCATAACGCATAACGCATAACGCATAACGCATAACGAATAACGCATAACGCATAACGCATAACGTATAAACCAAAAGGCATAACGCATAATGCAAAAGTCATAACGCATAACGCATAACACATAACGCATAACGCATAACGCATAACGCATAACGCATAACGCATAACGCATAACGCATAACGCATAACGCATAACGCATAACGCATAACGCATAACGCATAACGCATAACGCATAACGCATAACGCATAACGCATAACGCATAACGCATAACGCATAACGCATAACGCATAACGCATAACGCATAACGCATACAACACAACGCATAACGCATAACGCATAACGCATAACACATATCGCAATAACGCATAACACATAACGCATAACACCTAACGCATAACGCACAACGCACAACGCATAACGTATAAACCATAAGGCATAACGCATAATGCAAAAGTCATAACGCATAACGCATAACGCAAAACTCATAACGCATAACGCATAACGCATAACGAATAACGCATAACGCATAACGCATAACGCATAACGTATAAACCAAAAGGCATAACGCATAATGCAAAAGTCATAACGCATAACGCATAACACATAACGCATAACGCATAACGCATAACGCATAACGCATAACGCATAACGCATAACGCATAACGCATAACGCATAACGCATAACGCATAACGCATAACGCATAACGCATAACGCATAACGCATAACGCATAACGCATAACGCATAACGCATAACGCATAACGCATAACGCATAACGCATAACGCATAACGCATAACGCATAACGCATAACGCATAACGCATAACGCATAACGCATAACGCATAACGCATAACGCATAACGCATAACGCATAACGCATAACGCATAACGCATAACGCATAACGCATAACGCATAACGCATAACGCATAACGCATAACGCATAACGCATAACGCATAACGCATAACGCATAACGCATAACGCATAACGCATAACGCATAACGCATAACGCATAACGCATAACGCATAACGCATAACGCATAACGCATAACGCATAACGCATAACGCATAACGCATAACGCATAACGCATAACGCATAACGCATAACGCATAACGCATAACGCATAACGCATAACGCATAACGCATAACGCATAACGAATAACGCATAACGCATAACGCATAACGCATAACGTATAAACCAAAAGGCATAACGCATAATGCAAAAGTCATAACGCATAACGCATAACACATAACGCATAACGCATAACGCATAACGCATAACGCATAACGCATAACGCATAACGCATAACGCATAACGCATAACGCATAACGCATAACGCATAACGCATAACGCATAACGCATAACGCATAACGCATAACGCATAACGCATAACGCATAACGCATAACGCATAACGCATAACGCATACAACACAACGCATAACGCATAACGCATAACGCATAACACATATCGCAATAACGCATAACACATAACGCATAACACCTAACGCATAACGCACAACGCACAACGCATAACGTATAAACCATAAGGCATAACGCATAATGCAAAAGTCATAACGCATAACGCATAACGCAAAACTCATAACGCATAACGCATAACGCATAACGAATAACGCATAACGCATAACGCATAACGCATAACGTATAAACCAAAAGGCATAACGCATAATGCAAAAGTCATAACGCATAACGCATAACACATAACACATAACGCATAACGCATAACGCATAACGCATAACGCATAACGCATAACGCATAACGCATAACGCATAACGCATAACGCATAACGCATAACGCATAACGCATAACGCATAACGCATAACGCATAACGCATAACGCATAACGCATAACGCATAACGCATAACGCATAACGCATAACGCATAACGCATAACGCATAACGCATAACGCATAACGCATAACGCATAACGCATAACGCATAACGCATAACGCATAACGCATAACGCATAACGCATAACGCATAACGCATAACGCATAACGCATAACGCATAACGCATAACGCATAACGCATAACGCATAACGCATAACGCATAACGCATAACGCATAACGCATAACGCATAACGCATAACGCATAACGCATAACGCATAACGCATAACGCATAACGAATAACGCATAACGCATAACGCATAACGCATAACGTATAAACCAAAAAGCATAACGCATAATGCAAAAGTCATAACGCATAACGCATAACACATAACGCATAACGCATAACGCATAACGCATAACGCATAACGCATAACGCATAACGCATAACGCATAACGCATAACGCATAACGCATAACGCATAACGCATAACGCATAACGCATAACGCATAACGCATAACGCATAACGCATAACGCATAACGCATAACGCATAACGCATAACGCATAACGCATAACGCATAACGCATAACGCATAACGCATAACGCATAACGCATAACGCATAACGCATAACGCATAACGCATAACGCATAACGCATAACGCATAACGCATAACGCATAACGCATAACGCATAACGCATAACGCATAACGCATAACGCATAACGCATAACGCATAACGCATAACGCATAACGCATAACGCATAACGCATAACGCATAACGCATAACGCATAACGCATAAAACACAACGCATAACGCATAACGCATAACGCATAACACATATCGCAATAACGCATAACACATAACGCATAACGCATAACGCATAACGCATAACGCATAACGCATAACGCATAACGCATAACGCATAACGCATAACGCATAACGCATAACGCATAACGCATAACGCATAACGCATAACGCATAACGCATAACGCATAACGCATAACGCATAACGCATAACGCATAACGCATAACGCATAACGCATAACGCATAACGCATAACGCATAACGCATAACGCATAACGCATAACGCATAACGCATAACGCATAACGCATAACGCATAACGCATAACGCATAACGCATAACGCATAACGCATAACGCATAACGCATAACGCATAACGCATAACGAATAACGCATAACGCATAACGCATAACGCATAACGTATAAACCAAAAGGCATAACGCATAATGCAAAAGTCATAACGCATAACGCATAACACATAACGCATAACGCATAACGCATAACGCATAACGCATAACGCATAACGCATAACGCATAACGCATAACGCATAACGCATAACGCATAACGCATAACGCATAACGCATAACGCATAACGCATAACGCATAACGCATAACGCATAACGCATAACGCATAACGCATAACGCATACAACACAACGCATAACGCATAACGCATAACGCATAACACATATCGCAATAACGCATAACACATAACGCATAACACCTAACGCATAACGCACAACGCACAACGCATAACGTATAAACCATAAGGCATAACGCATAATGCAAAAGTCATAACGCATAACGCATAACGCAAAACTCATAACGCATAACGCATAACGCATAACGAATAACGCATAACGCATAACGCATAACGCATAACGTATAAACCAAAAGGCATAACGCATAATGCAAAAGTCATAACGCATAACGCATAACACATAACGCATAACGCATAACGCATAACGCATAACGCATAACGCATAACGCATAACGCATAACGCATAACGCATAACGCATAACGCATAACGCATAACGCATAACGCATAACGCATAACGCATAACGCATAACGCATAACGCATAACGCATAACGCATAACGCATAACGCATAACGCATAACGCATAACGCATAACGCATAACGCATAACGCATAACGCATAACGCATAACGCATAACGCATAACGCATAACGCATAACGCATAACGCATAACGCATAACGCATAACGCATAACGCATAACGCATAACGCATAACGCATAACGCATAACGCATAACGCATAACGCATAACGCATAACGCATAACGCATAACGCATAACGCATAACGCATAACGCATAACGCATAACGCATAACGCATAACGCATAACGCATAACGCATAACGCATAACGCATAACGCATTACGCATAACGCATAACGCATAACGCATAACGCATAACGCATAACGCATAACGCATAACGCATAACGCATAACGCATAACGCATAACGCATAACGCATAACGCATAACGCATAACGCATAACGCATAACGCATAACGCATAACGCATAACGCATAACGCATAACGCATAACGCATAACGCATAACGCATAACGCATAACGCATAACGCATAACGCATAACGCATAACGCATAACGCATTACGCATAACGCATAACGCATAACGCATAACGCATAACGCATAACGCATAACGCATAACGCATAACGCATAACGCATAACGCATAACGCATAACGCATAACGCATAACGCATAACGCATAACGCATAACGCATAACGCATAACGCATAACGCATAACGCATAACGCATAACGCATAACGCATAACGCATAACGCATAACGCATAACGCATAACGCATAACGCATAACGCATAACGCATAACGCATAACGCATAACGCATAACGCATAACGCATAACGCATAACGCATAACGCATAACGCATAACGCATAACGCATAACGCATAACGAATAACGCATAACGCATAACGCATAACGCATAACGTATAAACCAAAAAGCATAACGCATAATGCAAAAGTCATAACGCATAACGCATAACACATAACGCATAACGCATAACGCATAACGCATAACGCATAACGCATAACGCATAACGCATAACGCATAACGCATAACGCATAACGCATAACGCATAACGCATAACGCATAACGCATAACGCATAACGCATAACGCATAACGCATAACGCATAACGCATAACGCATAACGCATAACGCATAACGCATAACGCATAACGCATAACGCATAACGCATAACGCATAACGCATAACGCATAACGCATAACGCATAACGCATAACGCATAACGCATAACGCATAACGCATAACGCATAACGCATAACGCATAACGCATAACGCATAACGCATAACGCATAACGCATAACGCATAACGCATAACGCATAACGCATAACGCATAACGCATAACGCATAACGCATAACGCATAACGCATAACGCATAACGCATAACGCATAAAACACAACGCATAACGCATAACGCATAACACATATCGCAATAACGCATAACACATAACGCATAACACCTAACGCATAACGCACAACGCACAACGCATAACGTATAAACCATAACGCATAATGCAAAAGTCATAACGCATAACGCATAACGCATAACGCATAACGCATAACGCATAACGCATAACGCATAACGCATAACGCATAACGCATAACGCATAACGCATAACGCATAACGCATAACGCAGAACGCATAACGCATAACGCAGAACGCACAACGCACAACGCACAACGCACAACGCACAACGCACAACGCACAACGCACAACGCACAACGCACAACGCACAACGCACAACGCACAACGCACAACGCACAACGCACAACGCACAACGCACAACGCACAACGCACAACGCACAACGCACAACGCACAACGCACAACGCACAACGCACAACGCACAACGCACAACGCACAACGCACAACGCACAACGCACAACGCACAACGCACAACGCACAACGCACAACGCACAACGCACAACGCACAACGCACAACGCACAACGCACAACGCACAACGCACAACGCACAACGCACAACGCACAACGCACAACGCACAACGCACAACGCACAACGCACAACGCACAACGCACAACGCACAACGCACAACGCACAACGCACAACGCACAACGCACAACGCACAACGCACAACGCACAACGCATAACGCATAACGCAGAACGCACAACGCACAACGCACAACGCACAACGCACAACGCATAACGCATAACGCATAACGCATAACGCATAACGCATAACGCATAACGCATAACGCATAACGCATAACGCATAACGCATAACGCTTAACGCATAACGCATAACGCATAACGCATAACGCATAACGCATAACGCATAACGCATAACGCATAACGCATAACGAATAACGCATAACGCATAACGCATAACGCATAACGTATAAACCAAAAGGCATAACGCATAATGCAAAAGTCATAACGCATAACGCATAACACATAACGCATAACGCATAACGCATAACGCATAACGCATAACGCATAACGCATAACGCATAACGCATAACGCATAACGCATAACGCATAACGCATAACGCATAACGCATAACGCATAACGCATAACGCATAACGCATAACGCATAACGCATAACGCATAACGCATAACGCATAACGCATAACGCATACAACACAACGCATAACGCATAACGCATAACGCATAACGCATAACACATATCGCAATAACGCATAACACATAACGCATAACACCTAACGCATAACGCACAACGCACAACGCATAACGTATAAACCATAAGGCATAACGCATAATGCAAAAGTCATAACGCATAACGCATAACGCAAAACTCATAACGCATAACGCATAACGCATAACGAATAACGCATAACGCATAACGCATAACGCATAACGTATAAACCAAAAGGCATAACGCATAATGCAAAAGTCATAACGCATAACGCATAACACATAACGCATAACGCATAACGCATAACGCATAACGCATAACGCATAACGCATAACGCATAACGCATAACGCATAACGCATAACGCATAACGCATAACGCATAACGCATAACGCATAACGCATAACGCATAACGCATAACGCATAACGCATAACGCATAACGCATAACGCATAACGCATAACGCATAACGCATAACGCATAACGCATAACGCATAACGCATAACGCATAACGCATAACGCATAACGCATAACGCATAACGCATAACGCATAACGCATAACGCATAACGCATAACGCATAACGCATAACGCATAACGCATAACGCATAACGCATAACGCATAACGCATAACGCATAACGCATAACGCATAACACCTAACGCATAACGCACAACGCACAACGCATAACGTATAAACCATAACGCATAATGCAAAAGTCATAACGCATAACGCATAACGCATAACGCATAACGCATAACGCATAACGCATAACGCATAACGCATAACGCATAACGCATAACGCATAACGCATAACGAATAACGCATAACGCATAACGCATAACGCATAACGTATAAACCAAAAGGCATAACGCATAATGCAAAAGTCATAACGCATAACGCATAACACATAACGCATAACGCATAACGCATAACGCATAACGCATAACGCATAACGCATAACGCATAACGCATAACGCATAACGCATAACGCATAACGCATAACGCATAACGCATAACGCATAACGCATAACGCATAACACCTAACGCATAACGCACAACGCACAACGCATAACGTATAAACCATAACGCATAATGCAAAAGTCATAACGCATAACGCATAACGCATAACGCATAACGCATAACGCATAACGCATAACGCATAACGCATAACGCATAACGCAGAACGCATAACGCAGAACGCAGAACGCATAACGCACAACGCAGAACGCACAACGCACAACGCACAACGCACAACGCACAACGCACAACGCACAACGCACAACGCACAACGCACAACGCACAACGCACAACGCACAACGCACAACGCACAACGCACAACGCACAACGCACAACGCACAACGCACAACGCACAACGCACAACGCACAACGCACAACGCACAACGCACAACGCACAACGCACAACGCACAACGCACAACGCACAACGCACAACGCACAACGCACAACGCACAACGCACAACGCACAACGCACAACGCACAACGCACAACGCACAACGCACAACGCACAACGCACAACGCACAACGCACAACGCATAACGCAGAACGCAAAACGCATAACGCATAACGCATAACTCATAACGCATAACGCTTAACGCGTAACGCATAACGCATAACGCATAACGCATAACACATATCGCAATAACGCATAAAACATAACGCACAACGCACAACGCACAACGCACAACGCACAACGCACAACGCATAACGCATAACGCATAACGCATAACGCAAAACGCATAACGCATAACGCATAACGCATAACGCATAACGCATAACGCATAACGCATATCGCATAACGCATAACGCATAACGCACAACGCACAACGCATAACGCACAACGCATAACGCATAACGCATAACGCATAACGCATAACGCATAACCCATAACGCAAATAACGCTTAACGCATAACGCATAACGCATAACGCATAACGCACAACGCATAACGCATAACGCATAACGCATAACGCATAACGCATAACGCATAACGCATAACGCATAACGCATAACGCATAACGCATAACGCATAACGCATAACGCATAACGCATAACGCATAACGCATAACGCATAACGCATAACGCATAACGCATAACGCATAACGCATAACGCATAACGCATAACGCATAACGCATAACGCATAAAACACAACGCATAACGCATAACGCATAACGCATAACGCATAACACATATCGCAATAACGCATAACACATAACGCATAACACCTAACGCATAACGCACAACGCACAACGCATAACGTATAAACCATAAGGCATAACGCATAATGCAAAAGTCATAACGCATAACGCATAACGCATAACGCATAACGCATAACGCATAACGCATAACGCATAACGCATAACGCATAACGCATAACGCATAACGCATAACGCATAACGCATAACGCATAACGCATAACGCATAACGCATAACGCATAACGCATAACGCATAACGCATAACGCATAACGCAGAACGCACAACGCACAACGCACAACGCACAACGCATAACGCATAACGCATAACGCATAACGCATAACGCATAACGCATAACGCATAACGCATAACGCATAACGCATAACGCATAACGCATAACGCTTAACGCATAACGCATAACGCATAACGCATAACGCATAACGCATAACGCATAACGCATAACGCATAACGCATAACGCATAACGCATAACGCATAACGCATAACGCATAACGCATAACGCATAACGCATAACGCATAACGCATAACGCATAACGCATTACGCATAACGCATAACGCATAACGCATAACGCACAACGCATAACGCATAAAGCATAACGCATAACCCATAACCCATAACGCAAATAACGCTTAACGCAAAACGCATAACGCATAACGCATAACGCATAACGCATAACGCATAACGCATAACGCATAACGCATAACGCATAACGCATAACGCATAACGCATAACGCATAACGCATAACGCATAACGCATAACGCATAACGCATAACGCATAACGCATAACGCATGACGCATAACGCATAACGCATAACGCATAACGCATAACGCATAACGCATAACGCATAACGCATAACGCATAACGCATAACGCATAACGCATAACGCATAACGCATAACGAATAACGCATAACGCATAACGCATAACGCATAACGTATAAACCAAAAGGCATAACGCATAATGCAAAAGTCATAACGCATAACGCATAACACATAACGCATAACGCATAATGCATAACGCATAACGCATAACGCATAACGCATAACGCATAACGCATAACGCATAACGCATAACGCATAACGCATAACGCATAACGCATAACGCATAACGCATAACGCATAACGCATAACGCATACAACACAACGCATAACGCATAACGCATAACGCATAACACATATCGCAATAACGCATAACACATAACGCATAACACCTAACGCATAACGCACAACGCACAACGCATAACGTATAAACCATAAGGCATAACGCATAATGCAAAAGTCATAACGCATAACGCATAACGCAAAACTCATAACGCATAACGCATAACGCATAACGAATAACGCATAACGCATAACGCATAACGCATAACGCAATAACGCATAACGCATAACGCATAACGCATAACGCATAACGCATAACGCATAACGCATAACGCATAACGCATAACGCATAACGCATAACGCATAACGCATAACGCATAACGCATAACGCATAACGCATAACGCATAACGCATAACGCATAACGCATAACGCATAACGCATAACGCATAACGCATAACGCATAACGCATAACGCATAACGCATAACGCATAACGCATAACGCATAACGCATAACGCATAACGCATAACGCATAACGCATAACGCATAACGCATAACGCATTACGCATAACGCATAACGCATAACGCATAACGCATAACGCATAACGCATAACGCATAACGCATAACGCATAACGCATAACGCATAACGCATAACGCATAACGCATAACGCATAACGCATAACGCATAACGCATAACGCATAACGCATAACGCATAACGCATAACGCATAACGCATAACGCATAACGCATAACGCATAACGCATAACGCATAACGCATAACGCATAACGCATAACGCATAACGCATAACGCATAACGCATAACGCATAACGCATAACGCATAACGCATAACGCATAACGCATAACGCATAACGCATAACGCATAACGCATAACGCATAACGCATAACGCATAACGCATAACGCATAACGCATAACGCATAACGCATAACGCATAACGCATAACGCATAACGCATAACGCATAACGCATAACGCATAACGCATAACGCATAACGCATAACGCATAACGCATAACGCATAACGCATAACGCATAACGAATAACGCATAACGCATAACGCATAACGCATAACGCATAACGCATAACGCATAACGCATAACGCATAACGCATAACGCATAACGCATAACGCATAACGCATAACGCATAACGCATAACGCATAACGCATAACGCATAACGCATAACGCATAACGCATAACGCATAACGCATAACGCATAACGCATAACGCATAACGCATAACGCAGAACGCATAACGCATAACGCAGAACGCACAACGCACAACGCACAACGCACAACGCACAACGCACAACGCACAACGCACAACGCACAACGCACAACGCACAACGCACAACGCACAACGCACAACGCACAACGCACAACGCACAACGCACAACGCACAACGCACAACGCACAACGCACAACGCACAACGCACAACGCACAACGCACAACGCACAACGCACAACGCACAACGCACAACGCACAACGCACAACGCACAACGCACAACGCACAACGCACAACGCACAACGCACAACGCACAACGCACAACGCACAACGCACAACGCATAACGCATAACGCATAACGCAAAACGCATAACGCATAACGCATAACTCATAACGCATAACGCTTAACGCGTAACGCATAACGCATAACGCATAACGCATAACACATATCGCAATAACGCATAAAACATAACGCATAACACCTAAAGCATATCGCACAACGCAAAACGCACAACGCATAACGCATAACGCATAACGCATAACGCATAACGCATAACGCATAACGCATAACGCATAACGCATAACGCATAACGCATAACGCATAACGCATAACGCATAACGCATAACGCATAACGCATAACGCATAACGCATAACGCATAACGCATAACGCATAACGCATAACGCATAACGCATAACGCATAACGCATAGCGCATAACGCATAACGCATAACGCATAACGCACAACGCATAACGCATAACGCATAACGCATAACGCATAACGCATAACGCATAACGCATAACGCATAACGCATAACGCATAACGCATAACGCATAACGCATAACGCAAAACGCATAACGCATAACGCATAACGCATAACGCATAACGCATAACGCATAACGCATAACGCATAACGCATAACGCACAACGCACAACGCATAACGCACAACGCATAACGCATAACGCATAACGCATAACGCATAACGCATAACGCATAACGCATAACGCATAACGCATAACGCATAACGCATAACGCATAGCGCATAACGCATAGCGCATAACGCATAACGCATAACGCATAACGCATAACGCATAACGCATAACGCATAACGCATAACGCATAACGCATAACGCATAACGCATAACGCATAACGCATAACGCATAACGCAAAACGCATAACGCATAACGCATAACTCATAACGCATAACGCTTAACGCGTAACGCATAACGCATAACGCATAACGCATAACACATATCGCAATAACGCATAAAACATAACGCATAACACCTAAAGCATATCGCACGACGCACAACGCACAACGCATAACGCATAACGCATAACGCATAACGCATAACGCATAACGCATAACGCATAACGCATAACGCATAACGCATAACGCATAACGCATAACGCATAACGCATAACGCATAACGCATAACGCATAACGCATAACGCATAACGCATAACGCATAACGCATAACGCATAACGCATAACGCAAAACGCATAACGCATAACGCATAACGCATAACGCATAATGCATAACGCATAACGCATAACGCATAACGCATAACGCATAACGCACAACGCATAACGCATAACGCACAACGCATAACGCATAACGCATAACGCATAACGCATAACGCATAACCCATAACGCAAATAACGCTTAACGCATAACGCATAACGCATAACGCATAACGCACAACGCACAACGCATAACGCATAACGCATAACGCATAACGCATAACGCATAACGCATAACGCATAACGCATAACGCATAACGCATAACGCATAACCCATAACGCATAACGCATAACGCATAACGCATAACGCATAACGCATAACGCATAACGCATAACGCATAACGCATAACGCATAACGCATAACGCAAAACGCATAACGCATAACGCATAACGCATAACGCATAATGCATAACGCATAACGCATAACGCATAACGCATAACGCACAACGCACAACGCATAACGCACAACGCATAACGCATAACGCATAACGCATAACGCATAACGCATAACCCATAACGCAAATAACGCTTAACGCATAACGCATAACGCATAACGCATAACGCACAACGCACAACGCATAACGCATAACGCATAACGCATGACGCATAACGCATAACGCATAACGCATAACGCATAACGCATAACGCATAACGCAAAACGCATAACGCATAACGCATAACGCATAACGCATAACTCATAACGCATAACGCTTAACGCATAACGCATAACGCATAACGCATAACGCATAACGCATAACGCATAACGCATAACGCATAACGCATAACGCATAACGCATAACGCATAACGCATAACGCATAACGCATAACGCATAACGCATAACGCATAACCCATAACGCAAATAACGCTTAACGCAAAACGCATAACGCATAACGCATAACGCTTAACGCGTAACGCAAAACGCATAACGCATAACGCATAACGCATAACGCATAACGCATAACGCATAACGCATAACGCATAACGCATAACGCATAACGCATAACGCATAACGCATAACGCATAACGCATAACGCATAACGCATAACGCATAACGCATAACGCATAACGCATAACGCATAACGCATAACGCATAACGCATAACGCATAACGCATGACGCATAACGCATAACGCATAACGCATAACGCATAACGCATAACGCATAACGCATAACGCATAACGCATAACGCATAACGCATAACGCATAACGCATAACGCATAACGCATAACGCATAACGCATAACGCATAACGCATAACGCATAACGCATAACGCATAACGCATAACGCATAACGCATAACGCATAACGCATAACGCATAACGCATAACGCATAACGCATAACGCATAACGCATAACGCATAACGCATAACGCATAGCGCATAACGCATAACGCATAACGCATAACGCATAACGCATAACGCATAACGCATAACGCATAACGCATAACGCATAACGCATAACGCATAACGCATAACGCATAACGCATAATGCATAACGCAAAACGCACAACGCATAACGCATAACGCATAACGCATAACGTATAACGCATAACGCATAACGCATAATGCAAAAGTCATAACGCATAACGCATAACACATAACGCATAACGCATAACGTATAAACCATAAGGAATAACGCATAATGCAAAAGTCATAACGCATAACGCATAACGCAAAACTCATAACGCATAACGCATAACGCATAACGAATAACGCATAACGCATAACGCATAACGCTTAACGCATAACGCATAACGCATAACGTATAAACCATAAGGCATAACGCATAATGCAAAAGTCATAACGCATAACGCATAACGCATAACGCATAACGCTTAACGCGAAACGCAAAACGCATAACGCATAACGCATAACGCTTAACGCATAACGCATAACGCATAACGCATAACGCATAACGCATAACGCATAACGCATAACGCATAACGCATAACGCATAACGCATAACGCATGACGCATAACGCATAACGCATAACGCATAACGCATAACGCATAACGCATAACGCATAGCGCATAACGCATAGCGCATAACGCATAACGCATAACGCATAACGCATAACGCATAACGCATAACGCATAACGCATAACGCATAACGCATAACGCACAACGCATAACGCATAACGCATAACGCAAAACGCATAACGCATAACGCATAACTCATAACGCATAACGCTTAACGCGTAACGCATAACGCATAACGCATAACGCATAACACATATCGCAATAACGCATAAAACATAACGCATAACACCTAAAGCATATCGCACAACGCACAACGCACAACGCAGAACGCATAACGCATAACGCATAACGCATAACGCATAACGCATAACGCATAACGCATAACGCATAACGCATAACGCATAACGCATAACGCATAACGCATAACGCATAACGCATAACGCATAACGCATAACGCATAACGCATAACGCATAACGCATAACGCATAACGCATAACGCATAACGCATAACGCATAACGCATAACGCATAGCGCATAACGCATAACGCATAACGCATAACGCATAACGCATAACGCATAACGCATAACGCAGAACGCATAACGCATAACGCATAACGCATAACGCATAACGCATAACGCATAACGCATAACGCATAACGCATAACGCATAACGCATAACGCATAACGCATAACGCATAACGCATAACGCATAACGCATAACGCAAAACGCATAACGCATAACGCATAACGCATAACGCATAACTCATAACGCATAACGCTTAACGCGTAACGCATAACGCATAACGCATAACGCATGACGCATAACACATATCGCAATAACGCATAAAACATAACGCATAACACCTAAAGCATAACGCACAACGCACAACGCACAACGCATAACGCATAACGCATAACGCATAACGCATAACGCATAACGCATGACGCATAACGCATAACGCATAACGCATAACGCATAACGCATAACGCATAACGCATAACGCATAACGCATAACGCATAACGCATAACGCATAACGCATAACGCATAACGCATAACGCATAACGCATAACGCATAACGCATAACGCATAACGCATAACGCATAACGCATAACGCATAACGCATAACGCATAACGCATAACGCATAACGCATAACGCATAACGCATAACGCATAACGCATAACGCATAACGCATAACGCATAACGCATAACGCATAACGCATAACGCATAACGCATAACGCATAACGCATAACGCATAACGCATAACGCATAACGCATAACGCATAACGCATAACGCATAGCGCATAACGCATAACGCACAACGCACAACGCATAACGCATAACGCATAACGCATAACGCATAACGCATAACGCCTAACGCATAACGCATAACGCATAACGCATAACGCATAACGCATAACGCATAACGCATAACGCAAAACGCATAACGCATAACGCATAACGCATAACGCATAACTCATAACGCATAACGCTTAACGCGTAACGCATAACGCATAACGCGTAACGCATAACGCATAACGCATAACGCATAACGCATAACGCATAACGCATAACGCATAACGCATAACGCATAACGCACAACGCATAACGCATAACGCATAACGCATAACGCATAACGCATAACGCATAACGCATAACGCATAACGCATAACCCATAACGCAAATAACGCAAAACGCATAACGCATAACGCATAACGCTTAACGCGTAACGCAAAACGCATAACGCATAACGCATAACGCATAACGCATAACGCATAACGCATAACGCATAACGCATAACGCATAACGCATAACGCATAACGCATAACGCATAACGCATAACGCATAACGCATAACGCATAACGCATAACGCATAACGCATAACGCATAACGCATAACGCATAACGCATAACGCATAACGCATAACGCATAACGCATAACGCATAACGCATAACGCATAACGCATAACGCATAACGCATAACGCATAACGCATAACGCATAACGCATAACGCATAACGCATAACGCATAACGCATAACGCATAACGCATAACGCATAACGCATAACGCATAACGCATAACGCATAACGCATAACGCATAACGCATAACCCATAACGCAAATAACGCTTAACGCAAAACGCATAACGCATAACGCATAACGCATAACGCATAATGCATAACGCAAAACGCACAACGCATAACGCATAACGCATAACGCATAACGTATAACGCATAACGCATAACGCATAATGCAAAAGTCATAACGCATAACGCATAACACATAACGCATAACGCATAACGTATAAACCATAAGGAATAACGCATAATGCAAAAGTCATAACGCATAACGCATAACGCATAACGCATAACGCTTAACGCGAAACGCAAAACGCATAACGCATAACGCATAACGCTTAACGCATAACGCATAACGCATAACGCATAACGCATAACGCATAACGCATAACGCATAACGCATAACGCATAACGCATAACGCATAACGCATAACGCATGACGCATAACGCATAACGCATAACGCATAACGCATAACGCATAACGCATAACGCATAGCGCATAACGCATAGCGCATAACGCATAACGCATAACGCATAACGCATAACGCATAACGCATAACGCATAACGCATAACGCATAACGCATAACGCACAACGCATAACGCATAACGCATAACGCAAAACGCATAACGCATAACGCATAACTCATAACGCATAACGCTTAACGCGTAACGCATAACGCATAACGCATAACGCATAACACATATCGCAATAACGCATAAAACATAACGCATAACACCTAAAGCATATCGCACAACGCACAACGCACAACGCAGAACGCATAACGCATAACGCATAACGCATAACGCATAACGCATAACGCATAACGCATAACGCATAACGCATAACGCATACCGCATAACGCATAACGCATAACGCATAACGCATAACGCATAACGCATAACGCATAACGCATAACGCATAACGCATAACGCATAACGCATAACGCATAACGCATAACGCATAACGCATAACGCATAGCGCATAACGCATAACGCATAACGCATAACGCATAACGCATAACGCATAACGCATAACGCAGAACGCATAACGCATAACGCATAACGCATAACGCATAACGCATAACGCATAACGCATAACGCATAACGCATAACGCATAACGCATAACGCATAACGCATAACGCATAACGCATAACGCAAAACGCATAACGCATAACGCATAACGCATAACGCATAACTCATAACGCATAACGCATAACGCATAACGCATGACGCATAACACATATCGCAATAACGCATAAAACATAACGCATAACACCTAAAGCATAACGCACAACGCACAACGCACAACGCATAACGCATAACGCATAACGCATAACGCATAACGCATAACGCATGACGCATAACGCATAACGCATAACGCATAACGCATAACGCATAACGCATAACGCATAACGCATAACGCATAACGCATAACGCATAACGCATAACGCATAACGCATAACGCATAACGCATAACGCATAACGCATAACGCATAACGCATAACGCATAACGCATAACGCATAACGCATAACGCATAACGCATAACGCATAACGCATAACGCATAACGCATAACGCATAACGCATAACGCATAACGCATAACGCATAACGCATAACGCATAACGCATAACGCATAACGCATAACGCATAACGCATAACGCATAACGCATAACGCATAACGCATAACGCATAGCGCATAACGCATAACGCACAACGCACAACGCATAACGCATAACGCATAACGCATAACGCATAACGCATAACGCATAACGCCTAACGCATAACGCATAACGCATAACGCATAACGCATAACGCATAACGCATAACGCATAACGCAAAACGCATAACGCATAACGCATAACGCATAACGCATAACTCATAACGCATAACGCTTAACGCGTAACGCATAACGCATAACGCGTAACGCATAACGCATAACGCATAACGCATAACGCATAACGCATAACGCATAACGCATAACGCATAACGCATAACGCACAACGCATAACGCATAACGCATAACGCATAACGCATAACGCATAACGCATAACGCATAACGCATAACGCATAACGCATAACCCATAACGCAAATAACGCAAAACGCATAACGCATAACGCATAACGCTTAACGCGTAACGCAAAACGCATAACGCATAACGCATAACGCATAACGCATAACGCATAACGCATAACGCATAACGCATAACGCATAACGCATAACGCATAACGCATAACGCATAACGCATAACGCATAACGCATAACGCATAACGCATAACGCATAACGCATAACGCATAACGCATAACGCATAACGCATAACGCATAACGCATAACGCATAACGCATAACGCATAACGCATAACGCATAACGCATAACGCATAACGCATAACGCATAACGCATAACGCATAACGCATAACGCATAACGCATAACGCATAACGCATAACGCATAACGCATAACGCATAACGCATAACGCATAACCCATAACGCAAATAACGCTTAACGCAAAACGCATAACGCATAACGCATAACGCATAACGCATAATGCATAACGCAAAACGCACAACGCATAACGCATAACGCATAACGCATAACGTATAACGCATAACGCATAACGCATAATGCAAAAGTCATAACGCATAACGCATAACACATAACGCATAACGCATAACGTATAAACCATAAGGAATAACGCATAATGCAAAAGTCATAACGCATAACGCATAACGCAAAACTCATAACGCATAACGCATAACGCATAACGAATAACGCATAACGCATAACGCATAACGCTTAACGCATAACGCATAACGCATAACGTATAAACCATAAGGTATAACGCATAATGCAAAAGTCATAACGCATAACGCATAACGCATAACGCATAACGCTTAACGCGAAACGCAAAACGCATAACGCATAACGCATAACGCTTAACGCATAACGCATAACGCATAACGCATAACGCATAACGCATAACGCATAACGCATAACGCATAACGCATAACGCATAACGCATAACGCATAGCCCATAACGCATAACACATAGCGCATAACGCATTATGCAAAAGTCATAATGCATAACGTATAACGCATAACGCATAACGCATAACGCATAACGCATAACGCATAACGCATAACGCATAACGCATAACGCATAACGCATAACGCATAACGCATAACGCATAACGCATAACGCATAACGCATAACGCATAACGCATAACGCATAACGCATAACGCATAACGCATAACGCATAACGTATAAACCATAAGGAATAACGCATAATGCAAAAGTCATAACGCATAACGCATAACGCATAACGCATAACGCATAACGCATAACGCATAACGCATAACGCATAACGCATAACGCATAACGCATAACGCATAACGCATAACGCATAACGCATAACGCATAACGCATAACGCATAACGCATAACGCATAACGCATAACGCATAACGCATAACGCATAACGCATAACGCATAAAACACAACGCATAACGCATAACGCATAACGCATAACGCATAACGCATAACGCATAACGCATAACGCATAACGCATAACGCATAACGCATAACGCATAACGCATAACGCATAACGGATAAAGCATAACGCATAACGCATAACGCATAACGCATAACGCATAACGCATAACGCATAACTCATAATGCAAAAGTCATAACGCATAACGCATAACGCATAACGCATAACGCATAACGCATAACGCATAACGCATAACTCATAATGCAAAAGTCATAACGCATAACGCATAACGCATAACGCATAACGCATAACGCATAACGCATAACGCATAACGCATAACGCATAACGCATAACGCATAACGCATAACGCATAACGCATAACGCATAACGCATAACGCATAACGCATAACGCATAACGCATAACGCATAACGCATAACGCATAACGCATAACGCATAACGCATAACGCATAACGCATAACGCATAACGCATAACGCATAACGCATAACGCATAACGCATAACGCAAAACTCATAACGCATAACGCATAACGCATAACGCATAACGAATAACGCATAACGCATAACGCATAACGCATAACGCATAAAACACAACGCACAACGCATAACGCATAACGCATAACGCATAACGCATAACGCATAACGCATAACGCATAACGCATAACGCATAACGCATAACGCATAACGCATAACGCATAACGCATAACGCATAACGCATAACGCATAACGCATAACGCATAACGCATAACGCATAACGCATAACGCATAACGCATAACGCATAACGCATAACGCATAACGCATAACGCATAACGCATAACGCATAACGCATAACGCATAACGCATAACGCATAACGCATAACGCATAACGCATAACGCATAACGCATAACGCACAACGCATAACGCATAACGCACAACGCATAACGCATAACGCATAACGCATAACGCATAACGCATAACGCATAACGCATAACGCATAACGCATAACGCATAACGCATAACGCATAACGCAAAACGCATAACGCATAACGCAGAACGCATGACGCATAAAGCATAACGCATAACCCATAACCCATAACGCAAATAACGCTTAACGCAAAACGCATAACGCATAACGCATAACGCACAACGCTTAACGCGAAACGCAAAACGCATAACGCATAACGCATAACGCATAACGCATAACGCATAACGCATAACGCATAACGCATAACGCATAACGCATAACGCATAACGCATAACGCATAACGCATAACGCATAACGCATAACGCATAACGCATAACGCATAACGCATAACGCATAACGCATAACGCATAACGCATAACGCATAACGCATAACGCATAGCCCATAACGCATAACACATAGCGCATAACGCATTATGCAAAAGTCATAATGCATAACGTATAACGCATAACGCATAACGCATAACGCATAACGCATAACGCATAACGCATAACGCATAACGCATAACGCATAACGCATAACGCATAACGCATAACGCATAACGCATAACGCATAACGCATAACGCATAACGCATAACGCATAACGCATAACGCATAACGCATAACGCATAACGCATAACGCATAACGCATAACGCATAACGCATAACGCATAACGCATAACGCATAACGCATAACGCATAACGCATAACGCATAACGCATAACGCATAACGCATAACGCATAACGCATAACGCATAACGCATAACGCATAACGCATAACGCATAACGCATAACGCATAACGCATAACGCATAACGCACAACGCACAACGCACAACGCACAACGCACAACGCATAACGCATAACGCATAACGCATAACGCATAACGCATAACGCATAACGCATAACGCATAACGCATAACGCATAACGCATAACGCATAACGCATAACGCATAACGCATAACGCATAACGCATAACGCATAACGCATAACGCATAACGCATAACGCATAACGCATAACGCATAACGCATAACGCATAACGCATAACGCATAACGCATAACGCATAACGCATAACGCATAACGCATAACGCATAACGCATAACGCATAACGCATAACGCATAACGCATAACGCATAACGCATAACGCATAACGCATAACGCATAACGCATAACGCATAACGCATAACGCATAACGCATAACGCATAACGCATAACGCATAACGCATAACGCATAACGCATAACGCATAACGCATAACGCATAACGCATAACGCATAACGCATAACGCATAACGCATAACGCATAACGCATAACGCATAACGCATAACGCATAACGCATAACGCATAACGCACAACGCACAACGCACAACGCACAACGCACAACGCACAACGCACAACGCACAACGCACAACGCACAACGCACAACGCACAACGCACAACGCACAACGCACAACGCACAACGCACAACGCACAACGCACAACGCACAACGCATAACGCATAACGCATAACGCAAAACGCATAACGCATAACGCATAACTCATAACGCATAACGCTTAACGCGTAACGCATAACGCATAACGCATAACGCATAACACATATCGCAATAACGCATAAAACATAACGCATAACACCTAAAGCATATCGCACAACGCACAACGCACAACGCATAACGCATAACGCATAACGCATAACGCATAACGCATAACGTATAACGCATAACGCATAACGCATAACGCATAACGCATAACGCATAACGCATAACGCATAACGCATAACGCATAACGCATAACGCATAACGCATAACGCATAACGCATAACGCATAACGCATAACGCATAACGCATAACGCATAACGCATAACGCATAACGCATAACGCATAACGCATAACGCATAACGCATAACGCATAACGCATAACGCATAACGCATAACGCATAACGCATAACGCATAACGCATAACGCATAACGCATAACGCATAACGCATAACGCATAACGCATAACGCATAACGCATAACGCATAACGCATAACGCATAACGCATAACGCATAACGCATAACGCATAACGCATAACGCATAACGCATAACGCATAACGCATAACGCATAACGCATAACGCATAACGCATAACGCATAACGCATAACGCATAACGCATAACGCTTAACGCATAACGCATAACGCATAACGCATAACGCATAACGCATAACGCATAACGCATAACGCATAACGCATAACGCATAACGCATAACGCATAACGCATAAAACACAACGCATAACGCATAACGCATAACACATATCGCAATAACGCATAACACATAACGCATAACACCTAACGCATAACGCACAACGCACAACGCATAACGTATAAACCATAACGCATAATGCAAAAGTCATAACGCATAACGCATAACGCATAACGCATAACGCATAACGCATAACGCATAACGCATAACGCATAACGCATAACGCATAACGCATAACGCATAACGCATAACGCATAACGCAGAACGCATAACGCATAACGCAGAACGCACAACGCACAACGCACAACGCACAACGCACAACGCACAACGCACAACGCACAACGCACAACGCACAACGCACAACGCACAACGCACAACGCACAACGCACAACGCACAACGCACAACGCACAACGCACAACGCACAACGCACAACGCACAACGCACAACGCACAACGCACAACGCACAACGCACAACGCACAACGCACAACGCACAACGCACAACGCACAACGCACAACGCACAACGCACAACGCACAACGCACAACGCACAACGCACAACGCACAACGCACAACGCACAACGCACAACGCACAACGCATAACGCATAACGCATAACGCAAAACGCATAACGCATAACGCATAACTCATAACGCATAACGCTTAACGCGTAACGCATAACGCATAACGCATAACGCATAACACATATCGCAATAACGCATAAAACATAACGCATAACACCTAAAGCATATCGCACAACGCACAACGCACAACGCATAACGCATAACGCATAACGCATAACGCATAACGCATAACGCATAACGCATAACGCATAACGCATAACGCATAACGCATAACGCATAACGCATAACGCATAACGCATAACGCATAACGCATAACGCATAACGCATAACGCATAACGCATAACGCATAACGCATAACGCATAACGCATAGCGCATAACGCATAACGCATAACGCATAACGCACAACGCATAACGCATAACGCATAACGCATAACGCATAACGCATAACGCATAACGCATAACGCATAACGCATAACGCATAACGCATAACGCATAACGCATAACGCATAACGCATAACGCAAAACGCATAACGCATAACGCATAACGCATAACGCATAACGCATAACGCATAACGCATAACGCATAACGCATAACGCACAACGCACAACGCATAACGCACAACGCACAACGCATAACGCATAACGCATAACGCATAACGCATAACCCATAACGCAAATAACGCTTAACGCATAACGCATAACGCATAACGCATAACGCACAACGCATAACGCACAACGCATAACGCATAACGCATAACGCATAACGCATAACGCATAACGCATAACGCATAACGCATAACGCATAACGCATAACGCATAACGCATAACGCATAACGCATAACGCATAACGCATAACGCATAACGCATAACGCATAACGCATAACGCATAACGCATAACGCATAACGCACAACGCACAACGCACAACGCACAACGCACAACGCACAACGCACAACGCACAACGCACAACGCACAACGCACAACGCACAACGCACAACGCACAACGCACAACGCACAACGCACAACGCACAACGCACAACGCACAACGCACAACGCACAACGCACAACGCACAACGCACAACGCACAACGCACAACGCACAACGCACAACGCACAACGCACAACGCACAACGCATATCGCATAACGCATATCGCATAACGCATACCGCATGACGCATAACGCATAACGCATAACGCATAACGCATAACGCATAACGCATAACGCATAACGCATAGCGCATAACGCATAGCGCATAACGCATAACGCATAACGCATAACGCATAACGCATAACGCATAACGCATAACGCATAACGCATAACGCATAACGCATAACGCATAACGCATAACGCAAAACGCATAACGCATAACGCATAACTCATAACGCATAACGCTTAACGCGTAACGCATAACGCATAACGCATAACGCATAACACATATCGCAATAACGCATAAAACATAACGCATAACACCTAAAGCATATCGCACGACGCACAACGCACAACGCATAACGCATAACGCATAACGCATAACGCATAACGCATAACGCATAACGCATAACGCATAACGCATAACGCACAACGCATAACGCATAACGCACAACGCATAACGCATAACGCATAACGCATAACGCATAACGCATAGCGCATAACGCAAATAACGCTTAACGCATAACGCATAACGCATAACGCATAACGCACAACGCACAACGCATAACGCATAACGCATAACGCATAACGCATAACGCATAACGCATAACGCATAATGCATAACGCAAAACGCACAACGCATAACGCATAACGCATAACGCATAACGTATAACGCATAACGCATAACGCATAATGCAAAAGTCATAACGCATAACGCATAACACATAACGCATAACGCATAACGTATAAACCATAAGGAATAACGCATAATGCAAAAGTCATAACGCATAACGCATAACGCAAAACTCATAACGCATAACGCATAACGCATAACGAATAACGCATAACGCATAACGCATAACGCTTAACGCATAACGCATAACGCATAACGTATAAACCATAAGGCATAACGCATAATGCAAAAGTCATAACGCATAACGCATAACGCATAACGCATAACGCTTAACGCGAAACGCAAAATGCATAACGCATAACGCATAACGCTTAACGCATAACGCATAACGCATAACGCATAACGCATAACGCATAACGCATAACGCATAACGCATAACGCATAACGCATAACGCATAACGCATAACGCATAACGCATAACGCATAGCCCATAACGCATAACACATAGCGCATAACGCATTATGCAAAAGTCATAATGCATAACGTATAACGCATAACGCATAACGCATAACGCATAACGCATAACGCATAACGCATAACGCATAACGCATAACGCATAACGCATAACGCATAACGCATAACGCATAACGCATAACGCATAACGCATAACGCATAACGCATAACGCATAACGCATAACGCATAACGTATAAACCATAAGGAATAACGCATAATGCAAAAGTCATAACGCATAACGCATAACGCATAACGCATAACGCATAACGCATAACGCATAACGCATAACGCATAACGCATAACGCATAACGCATAACGCATAACGCATAACGCATAACGCATAACGCATAACGCATAACGCATAACGCATAACGCATAACGCATAACGCATAACGCATAACGCATAACGCATAGCGCATAACGCATAACGCATAACGCATAACGCACAACGCATAACGCATAACGCATAACGCATAACGCATAACGCATAACGCATAACGCATAACGCATAACGCATAACGCATAACGCATAACGCATAACGCAAAACGCATAACGCATAACGCATAACGCATAACGCATAATGCATAACGCATAACGCATAACGCATAACGCTTAACGCATAACGCATAACGCATAACGTATAAACCATAAGGCATAACGCATAATGCAAAAGTCATAACGCATAACGCATAACGCATAACGCATAACGCTTAACGCGAAACGCAAAATGCATAACGCATAACGCATAACGCTTAACGCATAACGCATAACGCATAACGCATAACGCATAACGCATAACGCATAACGCATAACGCATAACGCATAACGCATAACGCATAACGCATAACGCATAACGCATAACGCATAGCCCATAACGCATAACGCATTATGCAAAAGTCATAATGCATAACGTATAACGCATAACGCATAACGCATAACGCATAACGCATAACGCATAACGCATAACGCATAACGCATAACGCATAACGCATAACGCATAACGCATAACGCATAACGCATAACGCATAACGCATAACGCATAACGCATAACGCATAACGCATAACGTATAAACCATAAGGAATAACGCATAATGCAAAAGTCATAACGCATAACGCATAACGCATAACGCATAACGCATAACGCATAACGCATAACGCATAACGCATAACGCATAACGCATAACGCATAACGCATAACGCATAACGCATAACGCATAACGCATAACGCATAACGCATAACGCATAACGCATAACGCATAACGCATAACGCATAACGCATAACGCATAACGCATAGCGCATAACGCATAACGCATAACGCATAACGCACAACGCATAACGCATAACGCATAACGCATAACGCATAACGCATAACGCATAACGCATAACGCATAACGCATAACGCATAACGCATAACGCATAACGCATAACGCATAACGCAAAACGCATAACGCATAACGCATAACGCATAACGCATAATGCATAACGCATAACGCATAACGCATAACGCATAACGCATAACGCACAACGCATAACGCATAACGCACAACGCATAACGCATAACGCATAACGCATAACGCATAACGCATAACCCATAACGCAAATAACGCTTAACGCATAACGCATAACGCATAACGCATAACGCACAACGCACAACGCATAACGCATAACGCATAACGCATAACGCATAACGCATAACGCATAACGCATAACGCATAACGCATAACGCATAACGCATAACCCATAACGCAAATAACGCTTAACGCAAAACGCATAACGCATAACGCATAACGCTTAACGCGTAACGCAAAACGCATAACGCATAACGCATAACGCATAACGCATAGCGCATAACGCATAACGCATAACGCATAACGCATAACGCATAACGCATAACGCATAACGCATAACGCATAACGCATAACGCATAACGCAGAACGCATAACGCATAACGCATAACGCATAACGCATGACGCATAACGCATAACGCATAACGCATAACGCATAACGCATAACGCATAACGCAAAACGCATAACGCATAACGCATAACGCATAACGCATAACGCATAACGCATAACGCATAACGCATAACGCATAACGCATAACGCATAACGCATAACGCATAACGCATAACCCATAACGCAAATAACGCTTAACGCAAAACGCATAACGCATAACGCATAACGCATAACGCATAATGCATAACGCAAAACGCACAACGCATAACGCATAACGCATAACGCATAACGTATAACGCATAACGCATAACGCATAATGCAAAAGTCATAACGCATAACGCATAACACATAACGCATAACGCATAACGTATAAACCATAAGGAATAACGCATAATGCAAAAGTCATAACGCATAACGCATAACGCAAAACTCATAACGCATAACGCATAACGCATAACGAATAACGCATAACGCATAACGCATAACGCTTAACGCATAACGCATAACGCATAACGTATAAACCATAAGGTATAACGCATAATGCAAAAGTCATAACGCATAACGCATAACGCATAACGCATAACGCTTAACGCGAAACGCAAAACGCATAACGCATAACGCATAACGCTTAACGCATAACGCATAACGCATAACGCATAACGCATAACGCATAACGCATAACGCATAACGCATAACGCATAACGCATAACGCATAACGCATAGCCCATAACGCATAACACATAGCGCATAACGCATTATGCAAAAGTCATAATGCATAACGTATAACGCATAACGCATAACGCATAACGCATAACGCATAACGCATAACGCATAACGCATAACGCATAACGCATAACGCATAACGCATAACGCATAACGCATAACGCATAACGCATAACGCATAACGCATAACGCATAACGCATAACGCATAACGCATAACGCATAACGTATAAACCATAAGGAATAACGCATAATGCAAAAGTCATAACGCATAACGCATAACGCATAACGCATAACGCATAACGCATAACGCATAACGCATAACGCATAACGCATAACGCATAACGCATAACGCATAACGCATAACGCATAACGCATAACGCATAACGCATAACGCATAACGCATAACGCATAACGCATAACGCATAACGCATAACGCATAACGCATAACGCATAAAACACAACGCATAACGCATAACGCATAACGCATAACGCATAACGCATAACGCATAACGCATAACGCATAACGCATAACGCATAACGCATAACGCATAACGCATAACGCATAACGGATAAAGCATAACGCATAACGCATAACGCATAACGCATAACGCATAACGCATAACGCATAACTCATAATGCAAAAGTCATAACGCATAACGCATAACGCATAACGCATAACGCATAACGCATAACGCATAACGCATAACGCATAACTCATAATGCAAAAGTCATAACGCATAACGCATAACGCATAACGCATAACGCATAACGCATAACGCATAACGCATAACGCATAACGCATAACGCATAACGCATAACGCATAACGCATAACGCATAACGCATAACGCATAACGCATAACGCATAACGCATAACGCATAACGCATAACGCATAACGCATAACGCATAACGCATAACGCATAACGCATAACGCATAACGCATAACGCATAACGCATAACGCATAACGCATAACGCATAACGCAAAACTCATAACGCATAACGCATAACGCATAACGAATAACGCATAACGCATAACGCATAACGCATAACGCATAACGCATAAAACACAACGCACAACGCATAACGCATAACGCATAACGCATAACGCATAACGCATAACGCATAACGCATAACGCATAACGCATAACGCATAACGCATAACGCATAACGCATAACGCATAACGCATAACGCATAACGCATAACGCATAACGCATAACGCATAACGCATAACGCATAACGCATAACGCATAACGCATAACGCATAACGCATAACGCATAACGCATAACGCATAACGCATAACGCATAACGCATAACGCATAACGCATAACGCATAACGCATAACGCATAACGCATAACGCATAACGCACAACGCATAACGCATAACGCACAACGCATAACGCATAACGCATAACGCATAACGCATAACGCATAACGCATAACGCATAACGCATAACGCATAACGCATAACGCATAACGCATAACGCAAAACGCATAACGCATAACGCAGAACGCATGACGCATAAAGCATAACGCATAACCCATAACCCATAACGCAAATAACGCTTAACGCAAAACGCATAACGCATAACGCATAACGCACAACGCTTAACGCGAAACGCAAAACGCATAACGCATAACGCATAACGCATAACGCATAACGCATAACGCATAACGCATAACGCATAACGCATAACGCATAACGCATAACGCATAACGCATAACGCATAACGCATAACGCATAACGCATAACGCATAACGCATAACGCATAACGCATAACGCATAACGCATAACGCATAACGCATAACGCATAACGCATAGCCCATAACGCATAACACATAGCGCATAACGCATTATGCAAAAGTCATAATGCATAACGTATAACGCATAACGCATAACGCATAACGCATAACGCATAACGCATAACGCATAACGCATAACGCATAACGCATAACGCATAACGCATAACGCATAACGCATAACGCATAACGCATAACGCATAACGCATAACGCATAACGCATAACGCATAACGCATAACGCATAACGCATAACGCATAACGCATAACGCATAACGCATAACGCATAACGCATAACGCATAACGCATAACGCATAACGCATAACGCATAACGCATAACGCATAACGCATAACGCATAACGCATAACGCATAACGCATAACGCATAACGCATAACGCATAACGCATAACGCATAACGCATAACGCATAACGCATAACGCATAACGCATAACGCATAACGCATAACGCATAACGCATAACGCATAACGCATAACGCATAACGCATAACGCATAACGCATAACGCATAACGCATAACGCATAACGCATAACGCATAACGCATAACGCATAACGCATAACGCATAACGCATAACGCATAACGCATAACGCATAACGCATAACGCATAACGCATAACGCATAACGCATAACGCATAACGCATAACGCATAACGCATAACGCATAACGCATAACGCATAACGCATAACGCATAACGCATAACGCATAACGCATAACGCATAACGCATAACGCACAACGCACAACGCACAACGCACAACGCACAACGCACAACGCACAACGCACAACGCACAACGCACAACGCACAACGCACAACGCACAACGCACAACGCACAACGCACAACGCACAACGCACAACGCACAACGCACAACGCATAACGCATAACGCATAACGCAAAACGCATAACGCATAACGCATAACTCATAACGCATAACGCTTAACGCGTAACGCATAACGCATAACGCATAACGCATAACACATATCGCAATAACGCATAAAACATAACGCATAACACCTAAAGCATATCGCACAACGCACAACGCACAACGCATAACGCATAACGCATAACGCATAACGCATAACGCATAACGTATAACGCATAACGCATAACGCATAACGCATAACGCATAACGCATAACGCATAACGCATAACGCATAACGCATAACGCATAACGCATAACGCATAACGCATAACGCATAACGCATAACGCATAACGCATAACGCATAACGCATAACGCATAACGCATAACGCATAACGCATAACGCATAACGCATAACGCATAACGCATAACGCATAACGCATAACGCATAACGCATAACGCATAACGCATAACGCATAACGCATAACGCATAACGCATAACGCATAACGCATAACGCATAACGCATAACGCATAACGCATAACGCATAACGCATAACGCATAACGCATAACGCATAACGCATAACGCATAACGCATAACGCATAACGCATAACGCATAACGCATAACGCATAACGCATAACGCATAACGCATAACGCATAACGCATAACGCATAACGCATAACGCATAACGCATAACGCATAACGCATAACGCATAACGCATAACGCATAACGCATAACGCATAACGCATAACGCATAACGCATAACGCATAACGCATAACGCATAACGCATAACGCATAACGCATAACGCATAACGCATAACGCATAACGCATAACGCATAACGCATAACGCATAACGCATAACGCATAACGCATAACGCATAACGCATAACGCATAACGCATAACGCATAACGCATAACGCATAACGCATAACGCATAACGCATAACGCATAACGCATAACGCATAACGCATAACGCACAACGCACAACGCACAACGCACAACGCACAACGCACAACGCACAACGCACAACGCACAACGCACAACGCACAACGCACAACGCACAACGCACAACGCACAACGCACAACGCACAACGCACAACGCACAACGCACAACGCATAACGCATAACGCATAACGCAAAACGCATAACGCATAACGCATAACTCATAACGCATAACGCTTAACGCGTAACGCATAACGCATAACGCATAACGCATAACACATATCGCAATAACGCATAAAACATAACGCATAACACCTAAAGCATATCGCACAACGCACAACGCACAACGCATAACGCATAACGCATAACGCATAACGCATAACGCATAACGTATAACGCATAACGCATAACGCATAACGCATAACGCATAACGCATAACGCATAACGCATAACGCATAACGCATAACGCATAACGCATAACGCATAACGCATAACGCATAACGCATAACGCATAACGCATAACGCATAACGCATAACGCATAACGCATAACGCATAACGCATAACGCATAACGCATAACGCATAACGCATAACGCATAACGCATAACGCATAACGCATAACGCATAACGCATAACGCATAACGCATAACGCATAACGCATAACGCATAACGCATAACGCATAACGCATAACGCATAACGCATAACGCATAACGCATAACGCATAACGCATAACGCATAACGCATAACGCATAACGCATAACGCATAACGCATAACGCATAACGCATAACGCATAACGCATAACGCATAACGCATAACGCATAACGCATAACGCATAACGCATAACGCTTAACGCATAACGCATAACGCATAACGCATAACGCATAACGCATAACGCATAACGCATAACGCATAACGCATAACGCATAACGCATAACGCATAACGCATAAAACACAACGCATAACGCATAACGCATAACACATATCGCAATAACGCATAACACATAACGCATAACACCTAACGCATAACGCACAACGCACAACGCATAACGTATAAACCATAACGCATAATGCAAAAGTCATAACGCATAACGCATAACGCATAACGCATAACGCATAACGCATAACGCATAACGCATAACGCATAACGCAGAACGCATAACGCATAACGCAGAACGCACAACGCACAACGCACAACGCACAACGCACAACGCACAACGCACAACGCACAACGCACAACGCACAACGCACAACGCACAACGCACAACGCACAACGCACAACGCACAACGCACAACGCACAACGCACAACGCACAACGCACAACGCACAACGCACAACGCACAACGCACAACGCACAACGCACAACGCACAACGCACAACGCACAACGCACAACGCACAACGCACAACGCACAACGCACAACGCACAACGCACAACGCACAACGCACAACGCACAACGCACAACGCACAACGCACAACGCACAACGCACAACGCATAACGCATAACGCATAACGCAAAACGCATAACGCATAACGCATAACTCATAACGCATAACGCTTAACGCGTAACGCATAACGCATAACGCATAACGCATAACACATATCGCAATAACGCATAAAACATAACGCATAACACCTAAAGCATATCGCACAACGCACAACGCACAACGCATAACGCATAACGCATAACGCATAACGCATAACGCATAACGCATAACGCATAACGCATAACGCATAACGCATAACGCATAACGCATAACGCATAACGCATAACGCATAACGCATAACGCATAACGCATAACGCATAACGCATAACGCATAACGCATAACGCATAACGCATAGCGCATAACGCATAACGCATAACGCATAACGCACAACGCATAACGCATAACGCATAACGCATAACGCATAACGCATAACGCATAACGCATAACGCATAACGCATAACGCATAACGCATAACGCATAACGCATAACGCATAACGCATAACGCAAAACGCATAACGCATAACGCATAACGCATAACGCATAACGCATAACGCATAACGCATAACGCATAACGCATAACGCACAACGCACAACGCATAACGCACAACGCACAACGCATAACGCATAACGCATAACGCATAACGCATAACCCATAACGCAAATAACGCTTAACGCATAACGCATAACGCATAACGCATAACGCACAACGCATAACGCACAACGCATAACGCATAACGCATAACGCATAACGCATAACGCATAACGCATAACGCATAACGCATAACGCATAACGCATAACGCATAACGCATAACGCATAACGCATAACGCATAACGCATAACGCATAACGCATAACGCATAACGCATAACGCATAACGCATAACGCATAACGCATAACGCATAACGCATAACGCATAACGCACAACGCACAACGCACAACGCACAACGCACAACGCACAACGCACAACGCACAACGCACAACGCACAACGCACAACGCACAACGCACAACGCACAACGCACAACGCACAACGCACAACGCACAACGCACAACGCACAACGCACAACGCACAACGCACAACGCACAACGCACAACGCACAACGCACAACGCACAACGCACAACGCACAACGCACAACGCACAACGCATATCGCATAACGCATATCGCATAACGCATACCGCATGACGCATAACGCATAACGCATAACGCATAACGCATAACGCATAACGCATAACGCATAACGCATAGCGCATAACGCATAGCGCATAACGCATAACGCATAACGCATAACGCATAACGCATAACGCATAACGCATAACGCATAACGCATAACGCATAACGCATAACGCATAACGCATAACGCAAAACGCATAACGCATAACGCATAACTCATAACGCATAACGCTTAACGCGTAACGCATAACGCATAACGCATAACGCATAACACATATCGCAATAACGCATAAAACATAACGCATAACACCTAAAGCATATCGCACGACGCACAACGCACAACGCATAACGCATAACGCATAACGCATAACGCATAACGCATAACGCATAACGCATAACGCATAACGCATAACGCACAACGCATAACGCATAACGCACAACGCATAACGCATAACGCATAACGCATAACGCATAACGCATAGCGCATAACGCAAATAACGCTTAACGCATAACGCATAACGCATAACGCATAACGCACAACGCACAACGCATAACGCATAACGCATAACGCATAACGCATAACGCATAACGCATAACGCATAATGCATAACGCAAAACGCACAACGCATAACGCATAACGCATAACGCATAACGTATAACGCATAACGCATAACGCATAATGCAAAAGTCATAACGCATAACGCATAACACATAACGCATAACGCATAACGTATAAACCATAAGGAATAACGCATAATGCAAAAGTCATAACGCATAACGCATAACGCAAAACTCATAACGCATAACGCATAACGCATAACGAATAACGCATAACGCATAACGCATAACGCTTAACGCATAACGCATAACGCATAACGTATAAACCATAAGGCATAACGCATAATGCAAAAGTCATAACGCATAACGCATAACGCATAACGCATAACGCTTAACGCGAAACGCAAAATGCATAACGCATAACGCATAACGCTTAACGCATAACGCATAACGCATAACGCATAACGCATAACGCATAACGCATAACGCATAACGCATAACGCATAACGCATAACGCATAACGCATAACGCATAACGCATAACGCATAGCCCATAACGCATAACACATAGCGCATAACGCATTATGCAAAAGTCATAATGCATAACGTATAACGCATAACGCATAACGCATAACGCATAACGCATAACGCATAACGCATAACGCATAACGCATAACGCATAACGCATAACGCATAACGCATAACGCATAACGCATAACGCATAACGCATAACGCATAACGCATAACGCATAACGCATAACGCATAACGCATAACGTATAAACCATAAGGAATAACGCATAATGCAAAAGTCATAACGCATAACGCATAACGCATAACGCATAACGCATAACGCATAACGCATAACGCATAACGCATAACGCATAACGCATAACGCATAACGCATAACGCATAACGCATAACGCATAACGCATAACGCATAACGCATAACGCATAACGCATAACGCATAACGCATAACGCATAACGCATAACGCATAACGCATAACGCATAGCGCATAACGCATAACGCATAACGCATAACGCACAACGCATAACGCATAACGCATAACGCATAACGCATAACGCATAACGCATAACGCATAACGCATAACGCATAACGCATAACGCATAACGCATAACGCAAAACGCATAACGCATAACGCATAACGCATAACGCATAATGCATAACGCATAACGCATAACGCATAACGCTTAACGCATAACGCATAACGCATAACGTATAAACCATAAGGCATAACGCATAATGCAAAAGTCATAACGCATAACGCATAACGCATAACGCATAACGCTTAACGCGAAACGCAAAATGCATAACGCATAACGCATAACGCTTAACGCATAACGCATAACGCATAACGCATAACGCATAACGCATAACGCATAACGCATAACGCATAACGCATAACGCATAACGCATAACGCATAACGCATAACGCATAACGCATAGCCCATAACGCATAACACATAGCGCATAACGCATTATGCAAAAGTCATAATGCATAACGTATAACGCATAACGCATAACGCATAACGCATAACGCATAACGCATAACGCATAACGCATAACGCATAACGCATAACGCATAACGCATAACGCATAACGCATAACGCATAACGCATAACGCATAACGCATAACGCATAACGCATAACGCATAACGTATAAACCATAAGGAATAACGCATAATGCAAAAGTCATAACGCATAACGCATAACGCATAACGCATAACGCATAACGCATAACGCATAACGCATAACGCATAACGCATAACGCATAACGCATAACGCATAACGCATAACGCATAACGCATAACGCATAACGCATAACGCATAACGCATAACGCATAACGCATAACGCATAACGCATAACGCATAACGCATAACGCATAGCGCATAACGCATAACGCATAACGCATAACGCACAACGCATAACGCATAACGCATAACGCATAACGCATAACGCATAACGCATAACGCATAACGCATAACGCATAACGCATAACGCATAACGCATAACGCAAAACGCATAACGCATAACGCATAACGCATAACGCATAATGCATAACGCATAACGCATAACGCATAACGCATAACGCATAACGCACAACGCATAACGCATAACGCACAACGCATAACGCATAACGCATAACGCATAACGCATAACGCATAACCCATAACGCAAATAACGCTTAACGCATAACGCATAACGCATAACGCATAACGCACAACGCACAACGCATAACGCATAACGCATAACGCATAACGCATAACGCATAACGCATAACGCATAACGCATAACGCATAACGCATAACGCATAACCCATAACGCAAATAACGCTTAACGCAAAACGCATAACGCATAACGCATAACGCTTAACGCGTAACGCAAAACGCATAACGCATAACGCATAACGCATAACGCATAGCGCATAACGCATAACGCATAACGCATAACGCATAACGCATAACGCATAACGCATAACGCATAACGCATAACGCATAACGCATAACGCAGAACGCATAACGCATAACGCATAACGCATAACGCATGACGCATAACGCATAACGCATAACGCATAACGCATAACGCATAACGCATAACGCAAAACGCATAACGCATAACGCATAACGCATAACACATAACTCATAACGCATAACGCTTAACGCATAACGCATAACGCATAACGCATAACGCATAACGCATAACGCATAACGCATAACGCATAACGCATAACGCATAACGCATAACGCATAACGCATAACGCATAACGCATAACGCATAACCCATAACGCAAATAACGCTTAACGCAAAACGCATAACGCATAACGCATAACGCTTAACGCGTAACGCAAAACGCATAACGCATAACGCATAACGCATAACGCATAACGCATAACGCATAACGCATAACGCATAACGCATAACGCATAACGCATAACGCATAACGCATAACGCATAACGCATAACGCATAACGCATAATGCATAACGCATAACGCATAACGCATAACGCATAACGCATAACGCATAACGCATAACGCATAACGCATAACGCATGACGCATAACGCATAACGCATAACGCATAACGCATAACGCATAACGCATAACGCATAACGCATAACGCATAACGCATAACGCATAACGCATAACGCATAACGCATAACGCATAACGCATAACGCATAACGCATAACGCATAACGCATAACGCATAACGCATAACGCATAACGCATAACGCATAACGCATAACGCATAACGCATAACGCATAACGCATAACGCATAACGCATAACGCATAACGCATAACGCATAACGCATAACGCATAACGCATAACGCATAACGCATAACGCATAACGCATAGCGCATAACGCATAACGCATAACGCATAACGCATAACGCATAACGCATAACGCATAACGCATAACGCATAACGCATAACGCATAACGCATAACGCATAACGCATAACGCATAACGCATAATGCATAACGCAAAACGCACAACGCATAACGCATAACGCATAACGCATAACGTATAACGCATAACGCATAACGCATAATGCAAAAGTCATAACGCATAACGCATAACACATAACGCATAACGCATAACGTATAAACCATAAGGAATAACGCATAATGCAAAAGTCATAACGCATAACGCATAACGCAAAACTCATAACGCATAACGCATAACGCATAACGAATAACGCATAACGCATAACGCATAACGCTTAACGCATAACGCATAACGCATAACGTATAAACCATAAGGCATAACGCATAATGCAAAAGTCATAACGCATAACGCATAACGCATAACGCATAACGCTTAACGCGAAACGCAAAATGCATAACGCATAACGCATAACGCTTAACGCATAACGCATAACGCATAACGCATAACGCATAACGCATAACGCATAACGCATAACGCATAACGCATAACGCATAACGCATAACGCATAACGCATAACGCATAACGCATAACGCATAACGCATAGCCCATAACGCATAACACATAGCGCATAACGCATTATGCAAAAGTCATAATGCATAACGTATAACGCATAACGCATAACGCATAACGCATAACGCATAACGCATAACGCATAACGCATAACGCATAACGCATAACGCATAACGCATAACGCATAACGCATAACGCATAACGCATAACGCATAACGCATAACGCATAACGCATAACGCATAACGCATAACGCATAACGTATAAACCATAAGGAATAACGCATAATGCAAAAGTCATAACGCATAACGCATAACGCATAACGCATAACGCATAACGCATAACGCATAACGCATAACGCATAACGCATAACGCATAACGCATAACGCATAACGCATAACGCATAACGCATAACGCATAACGCATAACGCATAACGCATAACGCATAACGCATAACGCATAACGCATAACGCATAACGCATAACGCATAACGCATAACGCATAACGCATAAAACACAACGCATAACGCATAACGCATAACGCATAACGCATAACGCATAACGCATAACGCATAACGCATAACGCATAACGCATAACGCATAACGCATAACGCATAACGCATAACGCATAACGCACAACGCATAACGCATAACGCATAACGCATAACGCATAACGCATAACGCATAACGCATAACGCATAACGCATAACGCATAACGCATAACGCATAACGCATAACGCATAACGCATAACGCATAACGCATAACGCATAACGCATAACGCATAACGCATAACGCATAACGCATAACGCATAACGCATAACGCATAACGCATAACGCATAACGCATAACGCATAACGCATAACGCATAACGCATAACGCATAACGCATAACGCATAACGCATAACGCATAACGCATAACGCATAACGCATAACGCATAACGCATAACGCATAACGCATAAAACACAACGCATAACGCATAACGCATAACGCATAACACATATCGCAATAACGCATAACACATAACGCATAACACCTAACGCATAACGCACAACGCACAACGCATAACGTATAAACCATAAGGCATAACGCATAATGCAAAAGTCATAACGCATAACGCATAACGCATAACGCATAACGCATAACGCATAACGCATAACGCATAACGCATAACGCATAACGCATAACGCATAACGCATAACGCATAACGCATAACGCATAACGCATAACGCATAACGCATAACGCATAACGCATAACGCATAACGCATAACGCATAACGCACAACGCACAACGCACAACGCACAACGCACAACGCACAACGCACAACGCACAACGCACAACGCACAACGCACAACGCACAACGCACAACGCACAACGCACAACGCACAACGCACAACGCACAACGCACAACGCACAACGCACAACGCACAACGCACAACGCACAACGCACAACGCACAACGCACAACGCACAACGCACAACGCACAACGCACAACGCACAACGCACAACGCACAACGCACAACGCACAACGCACAACGCACAACGCACAACGCACAACGCACAACGCACAACGCACAACGCACAACGCACAACGCACAACGCACAACGCACAACGCACAACGCACAACGCACAACGCACAACGCACAACGCACAACGCACAACGCACAACGCACAACGCACAACGCACAACGCACAACGCACAACGCATATCGCATAACGCATACCGCATGACGCATAACGCATAACGCATAACGCATAACGCATAACGCATAACGCATAACGCATAGCGCATAACGCATAGCGCATAACGCATAACGCATAACGCATAACGCATAACGCATAACGCATAACGCATAACGCATAACGCATAACGCATAACGCACAACGCATAACGCATAACGCATAACGCAAAACGCATAACGCATAACGCATAACTCATAACGCATAACGCTTAACGCGTAACGCATAACGCATAACGCATAACGCATAACACATATCGCAATAACGCATAAAACATAACGCATAACACCTAAAGCATATCGCACAACGCACAACGCACAACGCAGAACGCATAACGCATAACGCATAACGCATAACGCATAACGCATAACGCATAACGCATAACGCATAACGCATAACGCATAACGCATAACGCATAACGCATAACGCATAACGCATAACGCATAACGCATAACGCATAACGCATAACGCATAACGCATAACGCATAACGCATAACGCATAACGCATAACGCATAACGCATAACGCATAACGCATAACGCATAACGCATAACGCATAACGCATAACGCATAACGCATAACGCATAACGCATAACGCATAACGCATAACGCATAACGCATAACGCATAACGCATAACGCATAACGCATAACGCATAGCGCATAACGCATAACCCATAACGCAAATAACGCTTAACGCATAACGCATAACGCATAACGCATAACGCACAACGCATAACGCATAACGCATAACGCATAACGCATAACGCATAACGCATAACGCATAACGCATAACGCATAACGCATAACGCATAACCCATAACGCAAATAACGCTTAACGCAAAACGCATAACGCATAACGCATAACGCTTAACGCGTAACGCAAAACGCATAACGCATAACGCATAACGCATAACGCATAGCGCATAACGCATAACGCATAACGCATAACGCATAACGCATAACGCATAACGCATAACGCATAACGCATAACGCATAACGCATAACGCATAACGCAGAACGCATAACGCATAACGCATAACGCATAACGCATGACGCATAACGCATAACGCATAACGCATAACGCATAACGCATAACGCATAACGCAAAACGCATAACGCATAACGCATAACGCATAACGCATAACTCATAACGCATAACGCTTAACGCATAACGCATAACGCATAACGCATAACGCATAACGCATAACGCATAACGCATAACGCATAACGCATAACGCATAACGCATAACGCATAACGCATAACGCATAACGCATAACGCATAACGCATAACGCATAACGCATAACCCATAACGCAAATAACGCTTAACGCAAAACGCATAACGCATAACGCATAACGCTTAACGCGTAACGCATAACGCATAACGCATAACGCATAACGCATAACGCATAACGCATAACGCATAACGCATAACGCATAACGCATAACGCATAACGCATAACGCATAACGCATAACGCATAACGCATAACGCATAACGCATAACGCATAACGCATAACGCATAACGCATAACGCATAACGCATAACGCATAACGCATAACGCATAACGCATAACGCATAACGCATAACGCATAACGCATAACGCATAACGCATAACGCATAACGCATAACGCATAACGCATAACGCATAACGCATAACGCATAACGCATAACGCATAACGCATAACGCATAACGCATAACGCATAACGCATAACGCATAACGCATAACGCATAACGCATAACGCATAACGCATAACGCATAACGCATAACGCATAACGCATAACGCATAACGCATAACGCATAACGCATAACGCATAACGCATAACGCATAACGCATAACGCATAACGCATAACGCATAACGCATAGCGCATAACGCATAACGCATAACGCATAACGCATAACGCATAACGCATAACGCATAACGCAGAACGCATAACGCATAACGCATAACGCATAACGCATAACGCATAACGCATAACGCATAACGCATAACGCATAACGCATAACGCATAACGCATAACGCATAACGCATAACGCATAACGCAAAACGCATAACGCATAACGCATAACGCATAACGCATAACTCATAACGCATAACGCTTAACGCGTAACGCATAACGCATAACGCATAACGCATGACGCATAACACATATCGCAATAACGCATAAAACATAACGCATAACACCTAAAGCATAACGCACAACGCACAACGCACAACGCATAACGCATAACGCATAACGCATAACGCATAACGCATAACGCATGACGCATAACGCATAACGCATAACGCATAACGCATAACGCATAACGCATAACGCATAACGCATAACGCATAACGCATAACGCATAACGCATAACGCATAACGCATAACGCATAACGCATAACGCATAACGCATAACGCATAACGCATAACGCATAACGCATAACGCATAACGCATAACGCATAACGCATAACGCATAACGCATAACGCATAACGCATAACGCATAACGCATAACGCATAACGCATAACGCATAACGCATAACGCATAACGCATAACGCATAACGCATAACGCATAACGCATAACGCATAACGCATAACGCATAACGCATAACGCATAACGCATAACGCATAGCGCATAACGCATAACGCACAACGCACAACGCATAACGCATAACGCATAACGCATAACGCATAACGCATAACGCCTAACGCATAACGCATAACGCATAACGCATAACGCATAACGCATAACGCATAACGCAAAACGCATAACGCATAACGCATAACGCATAACGCATAACTCATAACGCATAACGCTTAACGCGTAACGCATAACGCATAACGCGTAACGCATAACGCATAACGCATAACGCATAACGCATAACGCATAACGCATAACGCATAACGCATAACGCACAACGCATAACGCATAACGCATAACGCATAACGCATAACGCATAACGCATAACGCATAACGCATAACGCATAACCCATAACGCAAATAACGCAAAACGCATAACGCATAACGCATAACGCATAACGCTTAACGCGTAACGCAAAACGCATAACGCATAACGCATAACGCATAACGCATAACGCATAACGCATAACGCATAACGCATAACGCATAACGCATAACGCATAACGCATAACGCATAACGCATAACGCATAACGCATAACGCATAACGCATAACGCATAACGCATAACGCATAACGCATAACGCATAACGCATAACGCATAACGCATAACGCATAACGCATAACGCATAACGCATAACGCATAACGCATAACGCATAACGCATAACGCATAACGCATAACGCATAACGCATAACGCATAACGCATAACGCATAACGCATAACGCATAACGCATAACGCATAACGCATAACGCATAACGCATAACGCATAACGCATAACGCATAACCCATAACGCAAATAACGCTTAACGCAAAACGCATAACGCATAACGCATAACGCATAACGCATAATGCATAACGCAAAACGCACAACGCATAACGCATAACGCATAACGCATAACGTATAACGCATAACGCATAACGCATAATGCAAAAGTCATAACGCATAACGCATAACACATAACGCATAACGCATAACGTATAAACCATAAGGAATAACGCATAATGCAAAAGTCATAACGCATAACGCATAACGCAAAACTCATAACGCATAACGCATAACGCATAACGCATAACGAATAACGCATAACGCATAACGCATAACGCTTAACGCATAACGCATAACGCATAACGTATAAACCATAAGGTATAACGCATAATGCAAAAGTCATAACGCATAACGCATAACGCATAACGCATAACGCTTAACGCGAAACGCAAAACGCATAACGCATAACGCATAACGCTTAACGCATAACGCATAACGCATAACGCATAACGCATAACGCATAACGCATAACGCATAACGCATAACGCATAACGCATAACGCATAACGCATAGCCCATAACGCATAACACATAGCGCATAACGCATTATGCAAAAGTCATAATGCATAACGTATAACGCATAACGCATAACGCATAACGCATAACGCATAACGCATAACGCATAACGCATAACGCATAACGCATAACGCATAACGCATAACGCATAACGCATAACGCATAACGCATAACGCATAACGCATAACGCATAACGCATAACGTATAAACCATAAGGAATAACGCATAATGCAAAAGTCATAACGCATAACGCATAACGCATAACGCATAACGCATAACGCATAACGCATAACGCATAACGCATAACGCATAACGCATAACGCATAACGCATAACGCATAACGCATAACGCATAACGCATAACGCATAACGCATAACGCATAACGCATAACGCATAACGCATAACGCATAACGCATAACGCATAACGCATAACGCATAAAACACAACGCATAACGCATAACGCATAACGCATAACGCATAACGCATAACGCATAACGCATAACGCATAACGCATAACGCATAACGCATAACGGATAAAGCATAACGCATAACGCATAACGCATAACGCATAACGCATAACGCATAACGCATAACTCATAATGCAAAAGTCATAACGCATAACGCATAACGCATAACGCATAACGCATAACGCATAACGCATAACGCATAACGCATAACGCATAACTCATAATGCAAAAGTCATAACGCATAACGCATAACGCATAACGCATAACGCATAACGCATAACGCATAACGCATAACGCATAACGCATAACGCATAACGCATAACGCATAACGCATAACGCATAACGCATAACGCATAACGCATAACGCATAACGCATAACGCATAACGCATAACGCATAACGCATAACGCATAACGCATAACGCATAACGCATAACGCAAAACTCATAACGCATAACGCATAACGCATAACGAATAACGCATAACGCATAACGCATAACGCATAACGCATAACGCATAAAACACAACGCACAACGCATAACGCATAACGCATAACGCATAACGCATAACGCATAACGCATAACGCATAACGCATAACGCATAACGCATAACGCATAACGCATAACGCATAACGCATAACGCATAACGCATAACGCATAACGCATAACGCATAACGCATAACGCATAACGCATAACGCATAACGCATAACGCATAACGCATAACGCATAACGCATAACGCATAACGCATAACGCATAACGCATAACGCATAACGCATAACGCATAACGCATAACGCATAACGCATAACGCATAACGCATAACGCAAAACGCATACGCATAACGCACAACGCATAACGCATAACGCATAACGCATAACGCATAACGCATAACGCATAACGCATAACGCATAACGCATAACGCATAACGCATAACGCATAACGCAAAACGCATAACGCATAACGCAGAACGCATGACGCATAAAGCATAACGCATAACCCATAACCCATAACGCAAATAACGCTTAACGCAAAACGCATAACGCATAACGCACAACGCTTAACGCGAAACGCAAAACGCATAACGCATAACGCATAACGCATAACGCATAACGCATAACGCATAACGCATAACGCATAACGCATAACGCATAACGCATAACGCATAACGCATAACGCATAACGCATAACGCATAACGCATAACGCATAACGCATAACGCATAACGCATAACGCATAACGCATAACGCATAACGCATAACGCATAGCCCATAACGCATAACACATAGCGCATAACGCATTATGCAAAAGTCATAATGCATAACGTATAACGCATAACGCATAACGCATAACGCATAACGCATAACGCATAACGCATAACGCATAACGCATAACGCATAACGCATAACGCATAACGCATAACGCATAACGCATAACGCATAACGCATAACGCATAACGCATAACGCATAACGCATAACGCACAACGCACAACGCACAACGCACAACGCACAACGCACAACGCACAACGCACAACGCACAACGCACAACGCACAACGCACAACGCACACGCACAACGCACAACGCACAACGCACAACGCACAACGCACAACGCACAACGCACAACGCACAACGCACAACGCACAACGCACAACGCACAACGCACAACGCACAACGCACAACGCACAACGCACAACGCACAACGCACAACGCACAACGCACAACGCACAACGCACAACGCACAACGCACAACGCACAACGCACAACGCACAACGCACAACGCACAACGCACAACGCACAACGCACAACGCACAACGCACAACGCACAACGCACAACGCACAACGCACAACGCACAACGCACAACGCACAACGCACAACGCACAACGCACAACGCACAACGCACAACGCACAACGCACAACGCACAACGCATAACGCATAACGCATAACGCAAAACGCATAACGCATAACGCATAACTCATAACGCATAACGCTTAACGCGTAACGCATAACGCATAACGCATAACGCATAACACATATCGCAATAACGCATAAAACATAACGCATAACACCTAAAGCATATCGCACAACGCACAACGCACAACGCATAACGCATAACGCATTACGCATAACGCATAACGCATAACGCATAACGCATAACGCATAACGCATAACGCATAACGCATAACGCATAACGCATAACGCATAACGCATAACGCATAACGCATAACGCATAACGCATAACGCATAACGCATAACGCATAACGCATAACGCATAACGCATAACGCATAACGCATAACGCATAACGCATAACGCATAGCGCATAACGCATAACGCATAACGCATAACGCACAACGCATAACGCATAACGCATAACGCATAACGCATAACGCATAACGCATAACGCATAACGCATAACGCATAACGCATAACGCATAACGCATAACGCATAACGCATAACGCAAAACGCATAACGCATAACGCATAACGCATAACGCATAACGCATAACGCATAACGCATAACGCATAACGCATAACGCATAACGCACAACGCACAACGCATAACGCACAACGCATAACGCATAACGCATAACGCATAACGCATAACGCATAACCCATAACGCAAATAACGCTTAACGCATAACGCATAACGCATAACGCATAACGCACAACGCATAACGCATAACGCATAACGCATAACGCATAACGCATAACGCATAACGCATAACGCATAACGCATAACGCATAACGCATAACGCATAACGCATAACGCATAACGCATAACGCATAACGCATAACGCATAACGCATAACGCATAACGCATAACGCATAACGCATAACGCATAACGCATAACGCATAACGCATAACGCATAACGCATAACGCATAAAACACAACGCATAACGCATAACGCATAACACATATCGCAATAACGCATAACACATAACGCATAACACCTAACGCATAACGCACAACGCACAACGCATAACGTATAAACCATAAGGCATAACGCATAATGCAAAAGTCATAACGCATAACGCATAACGCATAACGCATAACGCATAACGCATAACGCATAACGCATAACGCATAACGCATAACGCATAACGCATAACGCATAACGCATAACGCATAACGCATAACGCATAACGCATAACGCATAACGCATAACGCATAACGCATAACGCAGAACGCACAACGCACAACGCACAACGCACAACGCATAACGCATAACGCATAACGCATAACGCATAACGCATAACGCATAACGCATAACGCATAACGCATAACGCATAACGCATAACGCATAACGCTTAACGCATAACGCATAACGCATAACGCATAACGCATAACGCATAACGCATAACGCATAACGCATAACGCATAACGCATAACGCATAACGCATAACGCATAACGCATAACGCATAACGCATAACGCATAACGCATAACGCATAACGCATAACGCATAACGCATAACGCATAACGCATAACGCATAACGCATAACGCATAACGCATAACGCATAACGCATAACGCATAACGCACAACGCATAACGCATAACGCACAACGCATAACGCATAACGCATAACGCATAACGCATTACGCATAACGCATAACGCATAACGCATAACGCACAACGCATAACGCATAAAGCATAACGCATAACCCATAACCCATAACGCAAATAACGCTTAACGCAAAACGCATAACGCATAACGCATAACGCATAACGCATAACGCATAACGCATAACGCATAACGCATAACGCATAACGCATAACGCATAACGCATAACGCATAACGCATAACGCATAACGCATAACGCATAACGCATAACGCATAACGCATAACGCATGACGCATAACGCATAACGCATAACGCATAACGCATAACGCATAACGCATAACGCATAACGCATAACGCATAACGCATAACGCATAACGCATAACGCATAACGCATAACGCATAACGCATAACGCATAACGAATAACGCATAACGCATAACGCATAACGCATAACGTATAAACCAAAAGGCATAACGCATAATGCAAAAGTCATAACGCATAACGCATAACACATAACGCATAACGCATAACGCATAACGCATAACGCATAACGCATAACGCATAACGCATAACGCATAACGCATAACGCATAACGCATAACGCATAACGCATAACGCATAACGCATAACGCATAACGCATAACGCATAACGCATAACGCATAACGCATAACGCATAACGCATAACGCATAACGCATACAACACAACGCATAACGCATAACGCATAACGCATAACGCATAACACATATCGCAATAACGCATAACACATAACGCATAACACCTAACGCATAACGCACAACGCACAACGCATAACGTATAAACCATAAGGCATAACGCATAATGCAAAAGTCATAACGCATAACGCATAACGCAAAACTCATAACGCATAACGCATAACGCATAACGAATAACGCATAACGCATAACGCATAACGCATAACGTATAAACCAAAAGGCATAACGCATAATGCAAAAGTCATAACGCATAACGCATAACACATAACGCATAACGCATAACGCATAACGCATAACGCATAACGCATAACGCATAACGCATAACGCATAACGCATAACGCATAACGCATAACGCATAACGCATAACGCATAACGCATAACGCATAACGCATAACGCATAACGCATAACGCATAACGCATAACGCATAACGCATAACGCATAACGCATAACGCATAACGCATAACGCATAACGCATAACGCATAACGCATAACGCATAACGCATAACGCATAACGCATAACGCATAACGCATAACGCATAACGCATAACGCATAACGCATAACGCATAACGCATAACGCATAACGCATAACGCATAACGCATAACGCATAACGCATAACGCATAACGCATAACGCATAACGCATAACGCATAACGCATAACGCATAACGCATAACGCATAACGCATAACGCATAACGCATAACGCTTAACGCATAACGCATAACGCATAACGCATAACGCATAACGCATAACGCATAACGCATAACGCATAACGCATAACGCATAACGCATAACGCATAACGCATAACGCATAACGCATAACGCATAACGCATAACGCATAACGCATAACGCATAACACCTAACGCATAACGCACAACGCACAACGCATAACGTATAAACCATAACGCATAATGCAAAAGTCATAACGCATAACGCATAACGCATAACGCATAACGCATAACGCATAACGCATAACGCATAACGCATAACGCATAACGCATAACGAATAACGCATAACGCATAACGCATAACGCATAACGTATAAACCAAAAGGCATAACGCATAATGCAAAAGTCATAACGCATAACGCATAACACATAACGCATAACGCATAACGCATAACGCATAACGCATAACGCATAACGCATAACGCATAACGCATAACGCATAACGCATAACGCATAACGCATAACGCATAACGCATAACGCATAACGCATAACGCATAACGCATAACACCTAACGCATAACGCACAACGCACAACGCATAACGTATAAACCATAACGCATAATGCAAAAGTCATAACGCATAACGCATAACGCATAACGCATAACGCATAACGCATAACGCATAACGCATAACGCATAACGCATAACGCATAACGCATAACGCAGAACGCATAACGCAGAACGCAGAACGCATAACGCACAACGCACAACGCAGAACGCACAACGCACAACGCACAACGCACAACGCACAACGCACAACGCACAACGCACAACGCACAACGCACAACGCACAACGCACAACGCACAACGCACAACGCACAACGCACAACGCACAACGCACAACGCACAACGCACAACGCACAACGCACAACGCACAACGCACAACGCACAACGCACAACGCACAACGCACAACGCACAACGCACAACGCACAACGCACAACGCACAACGCACAACGCACAACGCACAACGCACAACGCACAACGCACAACGCACAACGCACAACGCACAACGCACAACGCACAACGCACAACGCACAACGCACAACGCACAACGCATAACGCAGAACGCAAAACGCATAACGCATAACGCATAACTCATAACGCATAACGCTTAACGCGTAACGCATAACGCATAACGCATAACGCATAACACATATCGCAATAACGCATAAAACATAACGCATAACACCTAAAGCATATCGCACAACGCACAACGCACAACGCATAACGCATAACGCATAACGCATAACGCATAACGCATAACGCATAACGCATAACGCATAACGCATAACGCATAACGCATAACGCATAACGCATAACGCATAACGCATAACGCATAACGCATAACGCATAACGCATAACGCATAACGCATAACGCATAACGCATAACGCATAACGCATAACGCATAACGCATAACGCATAACGCATAACGCATAACGCATAACGCATAACGCATAACGCATAGCGCATAACGCATAACGCATAACGCATAACGCACAACGCATAACGCATAACGCATAACGCATAACGCATAACGCATAACGCATAACGCATAACGCATAACGCATAACGCATAACGCATAACGCATAACGCATAACGCATAACGCAAAACGCATAACGCATAACGCATAACGCATAACGCATAACGCATAACGCATAACGCATATCGCATAACGCATAACGCATAACGCACAACGCACAACGCATAACGCACAACGCATAACGCATAACGCATAACGCATAACGCATAACGCATAACCCATAACGCAAATAACGCTTAACGCATAACGCATAACGCATAACGCATAACGCACAACGCATAACGCATAACGCATAACGCATAACGCATAACGCATAACGCATAACGCATAACGCATAACGCATAACGCATAACGCATAACGCATAACGCATAACGCATAACGCATAACGCATAACGCATAACGCATAACGCATAACGCATAACGCATAACGCATAACGCATAACGCATAACGCATAACGCATAACGCATAACGCATAACGCATAAAACACAACGCATAACGCATAACGCATAACGCATAACACATATCGCAATAACGCATAACACATAACGCATAACACCTAACGCATAACGCACAACGCACAACGCATAACGTATAAACCATAAGGCATAACGCATAATGCAAAAGTCATAACGCATAACGCATAACGCATAACGCATAACGCATAACGCATAACGCATAACGCATAACGCATAACGCATAACGCATAACGCATAACGCATAACGCATAACGCATAACGCATAACGCATAACGCATAACGCATAACGCATAACGCATAACGCATAACGCATAACGCATAACGCATAACGCAGAACGCACAACGCACAACGCACAACGCACAACGCATAACGCATAACGCATAACGCATAACGCATAACGCATAACGCATAACGCATAACGCATAACGCATAACGCATAACGCATAACGCATAACGCTTAACGCATAACGCATAACGCATAACGCATAACGCATAACGCATAACGCATAACGCATAACGCATAACGCATAACGCATAACGCATAACGCATAACGCATAACGCATAACGCATAACGCATAACGCATAACGCATAACGCATAACGCATAACGCATAACGCATAACGCATAACGCATAACGCATTACGCATAACGCATAACGCATAACGCATAACGCACAACGCATAACGCATAAAGCATAACGCATAACCCATAACCCATAACGCAAATAACGCTTAACGCAAAACGCATAACGCATAACGCATAACGCATAACGCATAACGCATAACGCATAACGCATAACGCATAACGCATAACGCATAACGCATAACGCATAACGCATAACGCATAACGCATAACGCATAACGCATAACGCATGACGCATAACGCATAACGCATAACGCATAACGCATAACGCATAACGCATAACGCATAACGCATAACGCATAACGCATAACGCATAACGCATAACGCATAACGCATAACGAATAACGCATAACGCATAACGCATAACGCATAACGTATAAACCAAAAGGCATAACGCATAATGCAAAAGTCATAACGCATAACGCATAACACATAACGCATAACGCATAATGCATAACGCATAACGCATAACGCATAACGCATAACGCATAACGCATAACGCATAACGCATAACGCATAACGCATAACGCATAACGCATAACGCATAACGCATAACGCATAACGCATAACGCATACAACACAACGCATAACGCATAACGCATAACGCATAACACATATCGCAATAACGCATAACACATAACGCATAACACCTAACGCATAACGCACAACGCACAACGCATAACGTATAAACCATAAGGCATAACGCATAATGCAAAAGTCATAACGCATAACGCATAACGCAAAACTCATAACGCATAACGCATAACGCATAACGAATAACGCATAACGCATAACGCATAACGCATAACGCATAACGCATAACGCATAACGCATAACGCATAACGCATAACGCATAACGCATAACGCATAACGCATAACGCATAACGCATAACGCATAACGCATAACGCATAACGCATAACGCATAACGCATAACGCATAACGCATAACGCATAACGCATAACGCATAACGCATAACGCATAACGCATAACGCATAACGCATAACGCATAACGCATAACGCATAACGCATAACGCATAACGCATAACGCATAACGCATAACGCATAACGCATTACGCATAACGCATAACGCATAACGCATAACGCATAACGCATAACGCATAACGCATAACGCATAACGCATAACGCATAACGCATAACGCATAACGCATAACGCATAACGCATAACGCATAACGCATAACGCATAACGCATAACGCATAACGCATAACGCATAACGCATAACGCATAACGCATAACGCATAACGCATAACGCATAACGCATAACGCATAACGCATAACGCATAACGCATAACGCATAACGCATAACGCATAACGCATAACGCATAACGCATAACGCATAACGCATAACGCATAACGCATAACGCATAACGCATAACGCATAACGCATAACGCATAACGCATAACGCATAACGCATAACGCATAACGCATAACGCATAACGCATAACGCATAACGCATAACGCATAACGCATAACGCATAACGCATAACGCATAACGCATAACGCATAACGCATAACGAATAACGCATAACGCATAACGCATAACGCATAACGCATAACGCATAACGCATAACGCATAACGCATAACGCATAACGCATAACGCATAACGCATAACGCATAACGCATAACGCATAACGCATAACGCATAACGCATAACGCATAACGCATAACGCATAACGCATAACGCATAACGCATAACGCATAACGCATAACGCATAACGCATAACGCATAACGCATAACGCATAACGCATAACGCATAACGCATAACGCATAACGCATAACGCATAACGCATAACGCATAACGCATAACGCATAACGCATAACGCATAACGCATAACGCATAACGCATAACGCATAACGCATAACGCATAACGCATAACGCATAACGCATAACGCATAACGCATAACGCATAACGCATAACGCATAACGCATAACGCATAACGCATAACGCTTAACGCATAACGCATAACGCATAACGCATAACGCATAACGCATAACGCATAACGCATAACGCATAACGCATAACGCATAACGCATAACGCATAACGCATAACGCATAACGCATAACGCATAAAACACAACGCATAACGCATAACGCATAACGCATAACACATATCGCAATAACGCATAACACATAACGCATAACACCTAACGCATAACGCACAACGCACAACGCATAACGTATAAACCATAACGCATAATGCAAAAGTCATAACGCATAACGCATAACGCATAACGCATAACGCATAACGCATAACGCATAACGCATAACGCATAACGCATAACGCATAACGCAGAACGCATAACGCATAACGCAGAACGCACAACGCACAACGCACAACGCACAACGCACAACGCACAACGCACAACGCACAACGCACAACGCACAACGCACAACGCACAACGCACAACGCACAACGCACAACGCACAACGCACAACGCACAACGCACAACGCACAACGCACAACGCACAACGCACAACGCACAACGCACAACGCACAACGCACAACGCACAACGCACAACGCACAACGCACAACGCACAACGCACAACGCACAACGCACAACGCACAACGCACAACGCACAACGCACAACGCACAACGCACAACGCACAACGCACAACGCACAACGCACAACGCACAACGCATAACGCATAACGCATAACGCAAAACGCATAACGCATAACGCATAACTCATAACGCATAACGCTTAACGCGTAACGCATAACGCATAACGCATAACGCATAACACATATCGCAATAACGCATAAAACATAACGCATAACACCTAAAGCATATCGCACAACGCAAAACGCACAACGCATAACGCATAACGCATAACGCATAACGCATAACGCATAACGCATAACGCATAACGCATAACGCATAACGCATAACGCATAACGCATAACGCATAACGCATAACGCATAACGCATAACGCATAACGCATAACGCATAACGCATAACGCATAACGCATAACGCATAACGCATAACGCATAACGCATAACGCATAACGCATAACGCATAACGCATAACGCATAGCGCATAACGCATAACGCATAACGCATAACGCACAACGCATAACGCATAACGCATAACGCATAACGCATAACGCATAACGCATAACGCATAACGCATAACGCATAACGCATAACGCATAACGCATAACGCATAACGCATAACGCATAACGCAAAACGCATAACGCATAACGCATAACGCATAACGCATAACGCATAACGCATAACGCATAACGCATAACGCATAACGCACAACGCACAACGCATAACGCACAACGCATAACGCATAACGCATAACGCATAACGCATAACGCATAACCCATAACGCAAATAACGCATAACGCATAACGCATAACGCATAACGCATAACGCACAACGCATAACGCATAACGCATAACGCATAACGCATAACGCATAACGCATAACGCATAACGCATAACGCATAACGCATAACGCATAACGCATAACACATAACGCATAACGCATAACGCATAACGCATAACGCATAACGCATAACGCATAACGCATAACGCATAACGCATAACGCATAACGCATAACGCACAACGCACAACGCACAACGCACAACGCACAACGCACAACGCACAACGCACAACGCACAACGCACAACGCACAACGCACAACGCACAACGCACAACGCACAACGCACAACGCACAACGCACAACGCACAACGCACAACGCACAACGCACAACGCACAACGCACAACGCACAACGCACAACGCACAACGCACAACGCACAACGCACAACGCACAACGCACAACGCACAACGCACAACGCACAACGCACAACGCACAACGCATATCGCATAACGCATATCGCATAACGCATACCGCATGACGCATAACGCATAACGCATAACGCATAACGCATAACGCATAACGCATAACGCATAACGCATAGCGCATAACGCATAGCGCATAACGCATAACGCATAACGCATAACGCATAACGCATAACGCATAACGCATAACGCATAACGCATAACGCATAACGCATAACGCATAACGCATAACGCATAACGCATAACGCAAAACGCAAAACGCATAACGCATAACGCATAACTCATAACGCATAACGCTTAACGCGTAACGCATAACGCATAACGCATAACGCATAACACATATCGCAATAACGCATAAAACATAACGCATAACACCTAAAGCATATCGCACGACGCACAACGCACAACGCATAACGCATAACGCATAACGCATAACGCATAACGCATAACGCATAACGCATAACGCATAACGCATAACGCATAACGCATAACGCATAACGCATAACGCATAACGCATAACGCATAACGCATAACGCATAACGCATAACGCATAACGCATAACGCATAACGCATAACGCATAACGCATAACGCATAACGCATAACGCATAACGCATAACGCATAACGCATAACGCATAACGCATAACGCATAACGCATAACGCATAACGCATAGCGCATAACGCATAACGCATAACGCATAACGCACAACGCATAACGCATAACGCATAACGCATAACGCATAACGCATAACGCATAACGCATAACGCATAACGCATAACGCATAACGCATAACGCATAACGCAAAACGCATAACGCATAACGCATAACGCATAACGCATAATGCATAACGCATAACGCATAACGCATAACGCATAACGCATAACGCACAACGCATAACGCATAACGCACAACGCATAACGCATAACGCATAACGCATAACGCATAACGCATAACCCATAACGCAAATAACGCTTAACGCATAACGCATAACGCATAACGCATAACGCACAACGCACAACGCATAACGCATAACGCATAACGCATAACGCATAACGCATAACGCATAACGCATAACGCATAACGCATAACGCATAACGCATAACGCATAACGCATAACGCATAACGCATAACGCATAACGCATAACGCATAGCGCATAACGCATAACGCATAACGCATAACGCACAACGCATAACGCATAACGCATAACGCATAACGCATAACGCATAACGCATAACGCATAACGCATAACGCATAACGCATAACGCATAACGCATAACGCAAAACGCATAACGCATAACGCATAACGCACAACGCATAATGCATAACGCATAACGCATAACGCATAACGCATAACGCATAACGCACAACGCATAACGCATAACGCACAACGCATAACGCATAACGCATAACGCATAACGCATAACGCATAACCCATAACGCAAATAACGCTTAACGCATAACGCATAACGCATAACGCATAACGCATAACGCACAACGCACAACGCATAACGCATAACGCATAACGCATAACGCATAACGCATAACGCATAACGCATAACGCATAACGCATAACGCATAACGCATAACCCATAACGCATAACGCATAACGCATAACGCATAACGCATAACGCATAACGCATAACGCATAACGCATAACGCATAACGCATAACGCATAACGCAAAACGCATAACGCATAACGCATAACGCATAACGCATAATGCATAACGCATAACGCATAACGCATAACGCATAACGCATAACGCATAACGCACAACGCATAACGCATAACGCACAACGCATAACGCATAACGCATAACGCATAACGCATAACGCATAACCCATAACGCAAATAACGCTTAACGCATAACGCATAACGCATAACGCATAACGCACAACGCACAACGCATAACGCATAACGCATAACGCATGACGCATAACGCATAACGCATAACGCATAACGCATAACGCATAACGCATAACGCAAAACGCATAACGCATAACGCATAACGCATAACGCATAACTCATAACGCATAACGCTTAACGCATAACGCATAACGCATAACGCATAACGCATAACGCATAACGCATAACGCATAACGCATAACGCATAACGCATAACGCATAACGCATAACGCATAACGCATAACGCATAACGCATAACGCATAACCCATAACGCAAATAACGCTTAACGCAAAACGCATAACGCATAACGCATAACGCTTAACGCGTAACGCAAAACGCATAACGCATAACGCATAACGCATAACGCATAACGCATAACGCATAACGCATAACGCATAACGCATAACGCATAACGCATAACGCATAACGCATAACGCATAACGCATAATGCATAACGCATAACGCATAATGCATAACGCAAAACGCACAACGCATAACGCATAACGCATAACGCATAACGTATAACGCATAACGCATAACGCATAATGCAAAAGTCATAACGCATAACGCATAACACATAACGCATAACGCATAACGTATAAACCATAAGGAATAACGCATAATGCAAAAGTCATAACGCATAACGCATAACGCAAAACTCATAACGCATAACGCATAACGCATAACGAATAACGCATAACGCATAACGCATAACGCTTAACGCATAACGCATAACGCATAACGTATAAACCATAAGGCATAACGCATAATGCAAAAGTCATAACGCATAACGCATAACGCATAACGCATAACGCTTAACGCGAAACGCAAAACGCATAACGCATAACGCATAACGCTTAACGCATAACGCATAACGCATAACGCATAACGCATAACGCATAACGCATAACGCATAACGCATAACGCATAACGCATAACGCATAACGCATAACGCATGACGCATAACGCATAACGCATAACGCATAACGCATAACGCATAACGCATAACGCATAGCGCATAACGCATAGCGCATAACGCATAACGCATAACGCATAACGCATAACGCATAACGCATAACGCATAACGCATAACGCATAACGCATAACGCACAACGCATAACGCATAACGCATAACGCAAAACGCATAACGCATAACGCATAACTCATAACGCATAACGCTTAACGCGTAACGCATAACGCATAACGCATAACGCATAACACATATCGCAATAACGCATAAAACATAACGCATAACACCTAAAGCATATCGCACAACGCACAACGCACAACGCAGAACGCATAACGCATAACGCATAACGCATAACGCATAACGCATAACGCATAACGCATAACGCATAACGCATAACGCATAACGCATAACGCATAACGCATAACGCATAACGCATAACGCATAACGCATAACGCATAACGCATAACGCATAACGCATAACGCATAACGCATAACGCATAACGCATAACGCATAACGCATAACGCATAACGCATAACGCATAGCGCATAACGCATAACGCATAACGCATAACGCATAACGCATAACGCATAACGCATAACGCAGAACGCATAACGCATAACGCATAACGCATAACGCATAACGCATAACGCATAACGCATAACGCATAACGCATAACGCATAACGCATAACGCATAACGCATAACGCATAACGCATAACGCATAACGCAAAACGCATAACGCATAACGCATAACGCATAACGCATAACTCATAACGCATAACGCTTAACGCGTAACGCATAACGCATAACGCATAACGCATGACGCATAACACATATCGCAATAACGCATAAAACATAACGCATAACACCTAAAGCATAACGCACAACGCACAACGCACAACGCATAACGCATAACGCATAACGCATAACGCATAACGCATAACGCATAACGCATGACGCATAACGCATAACGCATAACGCATAACGCATAACGCATAACGCATAACGCATAACGCATAACGCATAACGCATAACGCATAACGCATAACGCATAACGCATAACGCATAACGCATAACGCATAACGCATAACGCATAACGCATAACGCATAACGCATAACGCATAACGCATAACGCATAACGCATAACGCATAACGCATAACGCATAACGCATAACGCATAACGCATAACGCATAACGCATAACGCATAACGCATAACGCATAACGCATAACGCATAACGCATAACGCATAACGCATAACGCATAGCGCATAACGCATAACGCACAACGCACAACGCATAACGCATAACGCATAACGCATAACGCATAACGCATAACGCCTAACGCATAACGCATAACGCATAACGCATAACGCATAACGCATAACGCATAACGCATAACGCAAAACGCATAACGCATAACGCATAACGCATAACGCATAACTCATAACGCATAACGCTTAACGCGTAACGCATAACGCATAACGCGTAACGCATAACGCATAACGCATAACGCATAACGCATAACGCATAACGCATAACGCATAACGCATAACGCATAACGCACAACGCATAACGCATAACGCATAACGCATAACGCATAACGCATAACGCATAACGCATAACGCATAACGCATAACGCATAACCCATAACGCAAATAACGCAAAACGCATAACGCATAACGCATAACGCTTAACGCGTAACGCAAAACGCATAACGCATAACGCATAACGCATAACGCATAACGCATAACGCATAACGCATAACGCATAACGCATAACGCATAACGCATAACGCATAACGCATAACGCATAACGCATAACGCATAACGCATAACGCATAACGCATAACGCATAACGCATAACGCATAACGCATAACGCATAACGCATAACGCATAACGCATAACGCATAACGCATAACGCATAACGCATAACGCATAACGCATAACGCATAACGCATAACGCATAACGCATAACGCATAACGCATAACGCATAACGCATAACGCATAACGCATAACGCATAACGCATAACGCATAACGCATAACGCATAACGCATAACGCATAACCCATAACGCAAATAACGCTTAACGCAAAACGCATAACGCATAACGCATAACGCATAACGCATAATGCATAACGCAAAACGCACAACGCATAACGCATAACGCATAACGCATAACGTATAACGCATAACGCATAACGCATAATGCAAAAGTCATAACGCATAACGCATAACACATAACGCATAACGCATAACGTATAAACCATAAGGAATAACGCATAATGCAAAAGTCATAACGCATAACGCATAACGCAAAACTCATAACGCATAACGCATAACGCATAACGAATAACGCATAACGCATAACGCATAACGCTTAACGCATAACGCATAACGCATAACGTATAAACCATAAGGTATAACGCATAATGCAAAAGTCATAACGCATAACGCATAACGCATAACGCATAACGCTTAACGCGAAACGCAAAACGCATAACGCATAACGCATAACGCTTAACGCATAACGCATAACGCATAACGCATAACGCATAACGCATAACGCATAACGCATAACGCATAACGCATAACGCATAACGCATAACGCATAGCCCATAACGCATAACACATAGCGCATAACGCATTATGCAAAAGTCATAATGCATAACGTATAACGCATAACGCATAACGCATAACGCATAACGCATAACGCATAACGCATAACGCATAACGCATAACGCATAACGCATAACGCATAACGCATAACGCATAACGCATAACGCATAACGCATAACGTATAAACCATAAGGAATAACGCATAATGCAAAAGTCATAACGCATAACGCATAACGCATAACGCATAACGCATAACGCATAACGCATAACGCATAACGCATAACGCATAACGCATAACGCATAACGCATAACGCATAACGCATAACGCATAACGCATAACGCATAACGCATAACGCATAACGCATAACGCATAACGCATAACGCATAACGCATAACGCATAAAACACAACGCATAACGCATAACGCATAACGCATAACGCATAACGCATAACGCATAACGCATAACGCATAACGCATAACGCATAACGCATAACGCATAACGCATAACGCATAACGCATAACGGATAAAGCATAACGCATAACGCATAACGCATAACGCATAACGCATAACGCATAACGCATAACGCATAACGCATAACTCATAATGCAAAAGTCATAACGCATAACGCATAACGCATAACGCATAACGCATAACGCATAACGCATAACTCATAATGCAAAAGTCATAACGCATAACGCATAACGCATAACGCATAACGCATAACGCATAACGCATAACGCATAACGCATAACGCATAACGCATAACGCATAACGCATAACGCATAACGCATAACGCATAACGCATAACGCATAACGCATAACGCATAACGCATAACGCATAACGCATAACGCATAACGCATAACGCATAACGCATAACGCATAACGCATAACGCATAACGCATAACGCATAACGCATAACGCATAACGCATAACGCAAAACTCATAACGCATAACGCATAACGCATAACGAATAACGCATAACGCATAACGCATAACGCATAACGCATAAAACACAACGCACAACGCATAACGCATAACGCATAACGCATAACGCATAACGCATAACGCATAACGCATAACGCATAACGCATAACGCATAACGCATAACGCATAACGCATAACGCATAACGCATAACGCATAACGCATAACGCATAACGCATAACGCATAACGCATAACGCATAACGCATAACGCATAACGCATAACGCATAACGCATAACGCATAACGCATAACGCATAACGCATAACGCATAACGCATAACGCATAACGCATAACGCATAACGCATAACGCATAACGCACAACGCAGAACGCATAACGCACAACGCATAACGCATAACGCATAACGCATAACGCATAACGCATAACGCATAACGCATAACGCACAACGCATAACGCATAACGCATAACGCAAAACGCATAACGCATAACGCAGAACGCATGACGCATAAAGCATAACGCATAACCCATAACCCATAACGCATAACGCATAACGCATAACGCATAACGCATAACGCATAACGCATAACGCATAACGCATAACGCATAACGCATAACGCATAACGCATAACGCATAACGCATAACGCATAACGCATAACGCATAACGCATAACGCATAACGCATAACGCATAACGCATAACGCATAACGCATAACGCATAACGCATAACGCATAACGCATAACGCACAACGCACAACGCACAACGCATAACGCATAACGCATAACGCATAACGCATAACGCATAACGCATAACGCATAACGCATAACGCATAACGCATAACGCATAACGCATAACGCATAACGCATAACGCATAACGCATAACGCATAACGCATAACGCATAACGCATAACGCATAACGCATAACGCATAACGCATAACGCATAACGCATAACGCATAACGCATAACGCATAACGCATAACGCATAACGCATAACGCATAACGCATAACGCATAACGCATAACGCATAACGCATAACGCATAACGCATAACGCATAACGCATAACGCATAACGCATAACGCATAACGCATAACGCATAACGCATAACGCATAACGCATAACGCATAACGCATAACGCATTACGCATAACGCATAACGCATAACGCATAACGCATAACGCATAACGCATAACGCATAACGCATAACGCATAACGCATAACGCATAACGCATAACGCATAACGCATAACGCATAACGCATAACGCATAACGCATAACGCATAACGCATAACGCATAACGCATAACGCATAACGCATAACGCATAACGCATAACGCATAACGCATAACGCATAACGCAGAACGCATAACGCATAACGCAGAACGCACAACGCACAACGCACAACGCACAACGCACAACGCACAACGCACAACGCACAACGCACAACGCACAACGCACAACGCACAACGCACAACGCACAACGCACAACGCACAACGCACAACGCACAACGCACAACGCACAACGCACAACGCACAACGCACAACGCACAACGCACAACGCACAACGCACAACGCACAACGCACAACGCACAACGCACAACGCACAACGCACAACGCACAACGCACAACGCACAACGCACAACGCACAACGCACAACGCACAACGCACAACGCACAACGCACAACGCACAACGCACAACGCATAACGCATAACGCATAACGCAAAACGCATAACGCATAACGCATAACTCATAACGCATAACGCTTAACGCGTAACGCATAACGCATAACGCATAACGCATAACACATATCGCAATAACGCATAAAACATAACGCATAACACCTAAAGCATATCGCACAACGCACAACGCACAACGCATAACGCATAACGCATAACGCATAACGCATAACGCATAACGCATAACGCATAACGCATAACGCATAACGCATAACGCATAACGCATAACGCATAACGCATAACGCATAACGCATAACGCATAACGCATAACGCATAACGCATAACGCATAACGCATAACGCATAGCGCATAACGCATAACGCATAACGCATAACGCACAACGCATAACGCATAACGCATAACGCATAACGCATAACGCATAACGCATAACGCATAACGCATAACGCATAACGCATAACGCATAACGCATAACGCATAACGCATAACGCATAACGCATAACGCATAACGCAAAACGCATAACGCATAACGCATAACGCATAACGCATAACGCATAACGCATAACGCATAACGCATAACGCATAACGCACAACGCACAACGCATAACGCACAACGCACAACGCATAACGCATAACGCATAACGCATAACGCATAACCCATAACGCAAATAACGCTTAACGCATAACGCATAACGCATAACGCATAACGCACAACGCATAACGCACAACGCACAACGCATAACGCATAACGCATAACGCATAACGCATAACGCATAACGCATAACGCATAACGCATAACGCATAACGCATAACGCATAACGCATAACGCATAACGCATAACGCATAACGCATAACGCATAACGCATAACGCATAACGCATAACGCATAACGCATAACGCATAACGCATAACGCACAACGCACAACGCACAACGCACAACGCACAACGCACAACGCACAACGCACAACGCACAACGCACAACGCACAACGCACAACGCACAACGCACAACGCACAACGCACAACGCACAACGCACAACGCACAACGCACAACGCACAACGCACAACGCACAACGCACAACGCACAACGCACAACGCACAACGCACAACGCACAACGCACAACGCACAACGCACAACGCACAACGCACAACGCACAACGCATATCGCATAACGCATAACGCATAACGCATAACGCATAACGCATAACGCATAACGCATAACGCATAACGCATAACGCATAACGCAAAACGCATAACGCATAACGCATAACGCATAACTCATAACGCATAACGCTTAACGCGTAACGCATAACGCATAACGCATAACGCATGACGCATAACACATATCGCAATAACGCATAAAACATAACGCATAACACCTAAAGCATAACGCACAACGCACAACGCACAACGCATAACGCATAACGCATAACGCATAACGCATAACGCATAACGCATGACGCATAACGCATAACGCATAACGCATAACGCATAACGCATAACGCATAACGCATAACGCATAACGCATAACGCATAACGCATAACGCATAACGCATAACGCATAACGCATAACGCATAACGCATAACGCATAACGCATAACGCATAACGCATAACGCATAACGCATAACGCATAACGCATAACGCATAACGCATAACGCATAACGCATAACGCATAACGCATAACGCATAACGCATAACGCATAACGCATAGCGCATAA
>NW_027469690.1:0-77484 GCF_051020765.1 Lasioglossum baleicum
CTGTATTGTCTACGTTAATTTCTTTACCCTTGATAGACTACCGTATGCATTCATTCGCATTATTCCATTTCTTTATATATACTATAATTTACTGTTTTAATACTTACGAATTTTTCTAAAATTCCCAATTTTTAATACCAATCATTGTACATTTTACGAAAAGGGTCTTCGGAATCAGTTGAGTCTTTGCTTATGTCATCAGTTTTCTATATTTGTTGCTATTTTGAACGATTTCGAGTGTACGAACTACACTTCCGGAGCGACAGGGGTGGAGTTCTCTTGGAGTTGCGTTCGGAATATCGGAGCGACAGTGCTGCATGGGCTTTGATAACGTCTTTGACCATGATATTGAACTGTGTGCATTATTTCTCTGTATTCTCTTTTTATATGCATACTGTAATTTACTGTTATGATATCTCCAGTTCTTTTCAAAATTTTCAATTTTTGGTTTAAAAGATTATATTTATTAGTGGAACTGTCATTGGAATTAGTCGAGTGTACGTTTATGCCAATATTATGATGAAACTTATTTTTATTTTACATAATTGTATTTATACGTACATACGCTTCCGGGGCGACACGCCTGTTATGGCCTTGGAGTTGCGTTCGGCATATCGGACCGACACTACGGTATTATCATCGGTAATTTCTGTATCCTTGATATTGTGTCGAATGCATTTTTTCGATGTTCACTATTTATTTCTACATTCTGTGATCTACTGTTATGATATTTCCGATTTTATTGAAACCCTCCAATTCTTTAGATCTGAAATTGTATTTTATAGGTGAAGTGAAAATATCACAGCTGCAACTTACAGTATGTACAAATAAATGAAAAACTGGGAAAAAATTCTTACAGTGCAATATCAAGGTTAAAAACATTATCGAACACCATCCAGTAGTGTCGCTCCGTTCAGTCGTAAGCAACTTCAAAGCTACTAAAGCGGTGTCTTTCTGGAAGCATAGGTGCGCATACAGGCAACCGTATATAATAACAGTAAGTATAGCAAAATATTATCATAAACGTGCACTCATCTACTTCCAAGGACACTATTCCTATAAAATAAAATTTCTGATGTTAAACATTTGAAATTTTGAAAAGAATCGAAAATATTATAGCAGTAAATGACAATATGTCGAAATAAATACGAAGCAGCGAAGGAGTGCATACAGTACAGTATCAGAGTTATAGAAGTTAACCAATACTTTATAGCAGTCTCGCGTCTATCCACCGTATGCAACTACTTGCCCGATCCAGGCGTGTCGCTCTGGAAGCGTAGGTACGTATACAGACAATCATGTACAATAACCATAAATATAACAAAATAATGTTATAATCGTACACTAAACTATTTTTAAGGACACCATTACTAAGAAATACAAGTTTTTCAAATCACAAACTGCAAATTATGGAAGAAATAGAAGATATCCGAAGAGACAATTGCAGGATGTATATGTAAATGGAAGACTGGGATGAAATCCATACGGAACCAAATCAGAATTAATGAAATTGACGAAGACCACCCAGCAGTGCTGTTCCGACATACCGAAGGCAACTGCAACTCCAGTCCATTCGTGTCGCTCCGGAAGCGTAGGTATGTATACAGACTATCATGTAAAATAACAATAAGTTTAACAAAATAATGTCACAAACGTGCACTGAACTGGTTCCAAAGGCACTTGTATTCAGGTATACAACCTTTTTAACTAACAATAGAGTTATAGAACTAACAATTTCGAAAAAAATTGTAATGACCATAGCAGTAAATTGCTATATTTGTATATAAATATAAAAATGAGAAAGAACTGCTTGAGGTGTCTCAAGATATTAGCGGAGACCATACAGTAGTGCAGCTAGATCTGCCGTACCATCATTCACTGTTCGAATATTATAGCAGGAGGTCAAGCCATTGTAGAACGTTACCAATTCCTATACAGTCTAACTTCTTGCCGCAGGCCAATCATTCCGTGAAGCAAGTCCGCTTTATTGTGGGCATTACTTCGTGATCCGAGAAGCAAATTAGTAGACATTTTAGTGACGGGCACCTTAATTTCGTGTATGCATTAGAAGATCCGAACACAGACTCATCATGAACATTACCGCCCCCTTTGAGAGTGGAAACGCCAAGTGAATAACTTCACCTATCCCGTGATTCCGACAGTCAACCCAGGAAAACCGAGATGTAAGTCCTCTAAACAGAATTGGGAGTTGACACCTTATTTCGCCGTTTGAATATTAATATGGACCGTTCAACTGTTTGAGAGCGTTTCCAATTGGTGTAATGTCAAACGGTATACTCAAGATCTTATCCCAGGAATATCTTACCCATTGTATCCATGGAATAAGGTGTTGTTCAGTGGACGGAACTAGTGTACATTTTATTGACGATCACCTTAACTTCCAGGAGGAATCAGAAAGTAGAGAGTCGAACCGTTCGAGGACGTTACCAGCTTCTGTGTAAGACGGACGGCTAAGTCAATCCCTTCACCTATCCAGGGATTCGAAGAGCCATATCAGGTAATGCGGAAGTAAATCCACTGAACAGTATTGGCAAGAGACACATTACATCACAACATGAATATTAAGGTTGAGAGGCCAACCGTTGGAGAATATGACCAATTGGTATAAAGTCACTCCTTTTACCCAATAACTATCCTTCCGCTAGCTTCACCTACAGTGCGATTCCGAGAATCGAATCAGGTATTCCTGGAGTAAACCCGCTGAACAGTATTGGTAGCAGACACTTCCATTCACGGTTTGCATATTAAAGTAGAGCGTCAATTTGATTGAGAACAATAGCATCTGCTGTAAAGTCACACGTACTACCGAAGATCCTACCCACTGAAAAACTAACCCGCTGTATCTAAAATATAGCACCGTGTTCAGAGGGGCGAATTGCTGTTCATATTAGTGATGACCACCTCTATTTCATTCATGAATTACAAGATCGGTGGTCTAGCTGTTCGAGAACGTTGCCACCTTCTGTTAGAGTCGAACGGCTATGTAAATAGCTTCACGTATCCTGAAATTCCGATAGTCAAACCAGATATTCCGGGAGCCTATCCGCTGCATAGTATTGGCAATGGAGGCCTTATCTGGCAGTCTGTATATTAATGTAGAGTGTGAAACCGTTTGTGAACGTTACCAATTTTGATTCATTCAAACGTTTTTCCGACGGCGGAAACTTCCGCCAACCTCGCCCGCATCATCGAGAGTATAACTTCGTGTCTAGAGGATGAAATTATTACACACTCATGTGACGTGAACCATAATTTCATTATGAGTAATAAGATTAAGCGTCAAACCATTCCAGAATGATACCACGTTCTTTTAGATTGAAACGGTTACGTCAGTAGCTTCGTACATCCTGTGGTTTAAAAAATCAAAGGAGATATTCCGGGTGTAATTGCGCTGTCCAGCATTGCCGATAGATACCTTAATTCGAGGATTGAATATTGAAATACATCGTTACACCGTGTGAGAACGTAACAATTGGTATAAAGTCAAACGTTTTACACAATGCCTTACCGTCCGAGAAGATAACCAGCCGAATCGAGGGGACAAATTCATGTTTAGAGGAACAAAATAGTATACAATTTAGTGACGGCACCTTAAATTCATTTATGAATTGCAATATCGAGATTCAAATCCATGGAGCACGTTACCACCTTGTGTTAGACACGGAAAGCTAAGTCAATAGCTTCACGCATCCTGTACATCGCAGATTGCAAAGCCAGTATTCCGGGAGTACATCCGCTGAAGGGTATTGGCTATACACACCTTTATTCACGGTATAAATATTTAGGTACTGGTTCGAACCGCCGGAGAACATTGTCAATTAACATAAGGTAATACTTCTTACCCAACACCTTACCTCTCGAGATCCTAATCCACTGTAGCGAGTGTGGAGCTTAGTGTTCACGGAAACAAATGAGTAGACATTTCAGCAGACGGACACCTCAGTGCCACGTATGAATAGCAAAATCGTGAATCAAACTGATCGAGAACGTTAGCATCTTCTTTATAGAGTCGTACGGATGTGTCAATAGCTTCTCCTACCCTGTTATACTGTGAGTCAGATCAGGAATTGAGAGTGTCTATCTGCAGTATAGTATAGTCAATAGACTCATTAATTCATTGTGTAAATAGCAATGTACAGAGTCATACCGTTGCAGAACGTTACCTACTGTTATGGAGTCAATCTTTTTACTGAATACCTAACCTTCCTAGAACGTATCCCGCTTTATCAAAAGTAATACTTCGTGTTCAGACAAGCAAAAAAGAATACATATTAGTGACGGTCATATATATGTGATGCATGAAATGAAAGATCTTGGGTCTGAGTGTTCGAGAACGTTACCACCTTCTTTGAGAATCGAGCGGCTAAGTCACTAGCTACACCCATCCGGTAATTCCGAGAGTCACACCAGGTACTCCGTGAGTATTACAGTATTGGTAATTGATACCATAAATCATAATTCGTATATTAACGTCGATCGTAAGACCGTTGTACAACATTACCTATTCGTACAGAATGAAACATTCCTCCGAGGGCCTCACCTCCCGAGTAGTTCAACCCTCTGTTGGGAGCGCCATACATAGTAATCACGGAAACAAATGAGTATACATTTTATAACACGGCACTTTATTTTCATGTATGTATGGAAAAATCGAATATCAAACCGTAGGAGAACAATTACATACTTCTTTGAGAGTTAAACGTCTAAGTCAATAGCTTCACCTATCTTAACTTTCCGAGAATCAAACCAGGTATTCCGGGCGTAAATCCGCAGAACAGTGCTGCCATTAGACACCTCAATTCACGGTTTAAATATGAAAGTAAAGAGTCACTCCAATTGAGAATGTTACCAATTGGTATATGGTCAAACGTTTTACTGAAGACCTTATACTGCGAATGTCTTATTCACTGTATATAAGAGCGTAGCATCGTGTGGAGAGGAACAAATTACTAAATACTATGTAGACGGGCACCTTAATTTCACGTATGTATTTGCAGATGGAGGGTAAATCCGTTCGAGAGCGTTACCATCTCAGTTGAGAATCGAGAGCCTTTGTTAATTGCTTAACCTATCAAATGATTCCGAGAATAAAACCAGGTATTCCAGGCCCAATTCGGCTCAAGATTATTGGCAATAGACACCTTAATGCACGGTGTGAATATCAAAGCAGACCGTCAATCCGTTGCAGAACGTTACTGATCGGTATAGAGAGAAACATATTACCGATGGTCTTACACTTTGAGCTGATAACCCGCCGTGTGGAGAGTATAACTTCGTGTTCAGGCAAAGACAACAGTATACATTTGAGTCGTGGGCATCATAAGTTTATGTATGAATTACAAAATAGAGGGTCAAATCGTTCCAGAATGATACCACCTTTCTTGAGAGACACACAACTAAGACAATGGCTCCACCTGTCTAATGATTCCGATAGTCGAATCAGTTATACCGGGATTCAATCCGCTGTACAGTGTTGGCAATAGACACCCCAATACACGGTTTGAATATTAATGCACGCCGTCAAGCCGTAGTATCGTTACATTTCGGTGTAGTGTAAAACTTCATACAGAATGCCTTGCCCTCGGAAAAAACTAACCCGCAGTATCCAGAGTATGACACCGTGTTCAGAAGGACGAATTAGTGTACATTATACTGTCTGCCACCTTAATTTCATTTATGAAGCAGAAGCATGAGTGTCAAACCGTTCGGGAATGTTATCACCTTCTTCGTGATTCAAACGGCTAAGTCAATAGCTTCATACATCCTGTGATTCAGAGACGCAAGCGACATATTCCGAGAGTAATTGCGCTGTTCAGAAATGGCAATAGATCCCTTAATTCACGGTTCCAACATTAAAATATAGAATCAGAACGTTTGAGAACGTTACCAATTGCTATAAAGTCAGATCATTTGCGAATGGCTTTCCGACCGAGAAGCTAACCCGCCCTATCGAGAGAAGATACGTATTTAGGGATACACATTAGTAAACCTTTTTGTGACGGGGACCATAATTTCATTATGAATAAGAAGATCGAGGTAGAAATCGCGCCAGATCGTTACAAACTTCTGTGAGAGACGAACGGAAAAATCAATAGCTTCATATATCTAGTGGTCCGTATAGTCAAATGATGTATTCCGGGAGTCGATCCGCTGTACAGTTTCAGCCTTATATACCCTATTGCACGTTGTAAATATTAAAGTACAGATTCAAACCGTTGTAGGACATTAGGTATTTGTATAGAGTCAAACATTTCACACGCGGCTTTAACTTCGTGAATCTATCCCGCTGCATCGAGACTAAAACTTCGTGTTCGGAGATGCGAGTTAGTATGGATTTTAGTGATGGGCATCCTAATTTCAAGTATGAACTATGTAGGTCCTGGTTCAAATCGTTCGAGAACGTGATCACCCCCTTCGGGTGTCGATCTACTGAATCACAAGCTACACCTAACCTGTGATTCCGAAAGTCAAGACGAGCATTCCGAAAGTAAATCCTCTGAACTGTATAGGCAATGGAATCCATACTTCATGGATAGAACTTAAAAATAGAGCGACTAACTGACTGAGAATGCTTCCAATTGGTATATAGTCAAATGTTTCATTGATGACGTTATCTTTAGAAAGCATAACGCGCTGTATTGAGAGTATAACAAGGTGTTCAGAGGAACAAATGAGTATACATTTTAGTACCGGGCACCTTAATCTCATGAATTAAACAGAAGATCGATGGCCAAACCATTCCAGATCATTATCACCATCTTTGAGGATCGAACGGCTACGTCAATAGCTTCACCAATCCTATGATTCCGACTGTCAAATGAGGTATTCCTGTAGTAAATCTGCTTTAAAATATTGGCATACGACACCCTATGTCACGCTATAGATATTAAAGTAGAGCGTCAGACCATTCGACAGCGATACGAATTGGTATAAGGTCAAAAGTAATACCGAGGGACCTACCTTCCGCGAACCTCACCGGCTTCATCGAGAGTATATCTTCGTGTCTGAGAAAGAAGGTAGTATTCATTTTAGTGACGGGCACATTAACTTTCATGTATGAAATAGAAGATCGAGGATCAAACATTTCGATAACGATACCTACGTTCCTTCAGCGTGGAACGGCCAAGTTAATAGCTTCACTTATCCTGGGATTCAGGTAGGCGAACCAAGTACTCTGGGAGTAAATGCCCTATACATTATTGGAAATAAACACATTAATTCAGGGATTGAATATTAAGCTGGAAGTCAAGCCGCTGTAGGACGGTACCAATTGGTGTAGAGTCCAACTTTTTACAGTAAGCTTACGTCCCGTCAATTCATCCCGCCGTGTCGGGAGTATAATTTTGTGCTCAGAGAAATACATTAGTATACGTTTTAGAGATGGGTATCATAATTTCATGTGTTGCAAATAAGATCGATGATCAAGCCGTTCGAGAACGTCATCACCTTCTTTGAGAGACGAACGGCTAAGTACATAGCTTGTCGTATTCCAATATTCGAAGAGGCAAACCATGTATTACCTGAGTAAATGTTACTAATTTGCTACCTTGAACACTGAGCAAGACACTTGCTTCAGCGGGTTGCGCTTCTGGGAAAATAATGCCTTCGGTAAAAAGTTTGACACTATACCAACAAGTATGGATCTACTACGGCTTGAAACTGTACTTTAATCTTTATACCGTAAATTGGGGTGTCTATTGCAAATACTGTTCAGCGGACTTACTGCTGGAATACCTAGCTTGACTCTCGGAATCACTGGCGAGTTGATGCTATTGACTTAGCGACAGTCAAAAGTGGTCTACTCGTTCCGAAATGTTTGACTCCCAATATTGAAATTCATACATGAAAATAAGATGTCCGCCTGCTAAATTGTCTTCTCATTGCATCCTGTAAAAACTAGGCAAGACAATCGCTGGTTCTCAGAAGGAAAGGTGTTGGGTAAGATTATTGAATTTATACTAATTGGGAATGCTCTCTTACGGATTTACTCTCTACTTTAATTTCGTACCGTGAATTAACGTGTGTATTGCCAATACTGTTCAGCGCATTTACTCCCGGAATATCTGGTTTACCTCTGCGAATCACTGGCTAGGTGAAGCTGTGACATAGTCGATCGAATCTGACAGAAGGGGCAACGATCTCGAATGGTATGAACGTCGATCATGTAATTTATGCATGAAATTAAGGTGCTCGTCACGAAAATGAATAACAACTTCATTCTCTGAACACGAAGTTATATTCTCGATGAGGCAGGTGATATTCGCGGAGGTAGTATCTTCGGTATAGCGTTTTATATTATACCAATTGGTAACGCCCACAAACAGTTTGACAATCTACATTAATATTCAATACGAGAATTAGAGATACTGTTGCCAATACTCCTAAGCGGATTTACTCCCGGAATATCTGGTTTAGTTTTCGGAATCACAGGGTAGTTGACGCTGTTAACTTAGCCGTCCGGCTCTTCAAGAAGGAGGTAACGTTCTCGATCGGTTTGATTCGCGATCGTCCAATTTATATATGAAGTTAAGGTGCCCGTCATAAAAATGTACTCAAATTTGTCCCATTGAACAAGACCTTATACTATCGGTACAGCGGGTTTGCATCTCGAAAGGAAAGGCCTTCGGGATAGAGTTTGAACTTATAGCAATATGTAACCCTCTACAACGGTATGATGGTCTGCATCATTATTCATAGAGTGAATTAAGGTCTTTATTGCCAATACTATTCAGCGGGTTAACTCCCGGAATACATGGTATGACTCTCGAAATCACAGGATAGGTGAAGCTATTGACACAGACGTACGACTCTCAAATGAGGTGGTAACGTTCCTGGACGGTGTGTCCCTCAACCTTGTAATTCATTCATGAAAATATGCTGTCCGTCTGCCAAAATGTCTATTAATTTGTTCCGATGAAAGATATGCAAGCCAATCGCTACAGCGGGATGGGCCCGCGAAGGAAATACCTACGGTAAAAAGTTTGACTTTGTACCAACTGGAATTGCTCACAAACGGTTTGACGCTTTCCTGTAATATTCAAACCGTGATTTGTGGGGTCTCTTTCCATACGCTTCAGGGGACTTCCACACGGAATACCTGGTTCTACTCTCCGAATCTCAGTATTTGTCAAGCAATTGACTTAGCCTTTCGTCTCTCACAGAAGATGGTATCGTTCTCGAGCACTTCGACTCCCGATGCTGATATTTATACACAAACATGTGGTATTCGTCCTCTAAAATGTTTACTAATTTGTTTCTGTGCACATTATGGAGGACATTCGATAGGGCGGGTTAGCTTCTCGGACGGTGAGGCATTCCCAATCCGCATCAGCGATGTTACTCTCCGATTACCTTGTTTGACCCTCCGAATCGCAGGATAGGTGCAGCTAGTCACATAGCCATTCGTCCCACACAGAAGGTGGTATCGTTGTCGAACGGTCTGACCCTCTATCTTCTAATTCATACATGAATTTAAGGGACCTGTCACTAAAATGTATACACATCTGTTTCCCTGAACGGGATATTTTACCCACGATACTGCGGCTTATATTGTCGGAAGGTAAGGTATACGATGAGGAGTAAGACTTTATACCAATTGGTAACCATCTCCGATGAATCGACACTCAAATTTAGTATACAGACAGTGTATCAAGGTGTCTATTGCCAATACTGTTCAGCGGATTTACTCCCAGAGAACCTGATTTGACTCTCAGAACGACCGGATACGTGATGCTATTGACTCAGACGTTCGACTCTAAAAGAAGGTGGTAACGATCTCGAACTATTTGACAATCGGCATTCTTGTTCTTACATGAAATAAAGGCGTCCGTCTGCTAAAATGGCCACTTATTTGGTTCTTTGAACACGAAGTTCTACCCACGGTACAAGCGGGTCATGTTCCCGAATGGTAGGGAATCCGGGATGGAATATGACTTTATAACAATGCTTAACGTTTTCAAACAGTTTGACTCTTTACTTTAATACTCGTATCGTGAATTAAAAATTCTATTGTCAATACTGGGCAGGGTATTTACTGCTGGAATACCAGGCATGGCGCCCGTAACAGGATAGGAATAGCTACTGACTTTGCCCATCGGCCGACAAAGATGGTGGTAACGTTCTCACACTCGATCTTCTGTTTTATACATGAAATTAATGTGACCGTCACTAATTTGTATACCAATTCGCTTTCGCGAACACGAATTTATACTCTGGCGCAGAGAGTTAGCTTCACGGAATGAAAGGCCATCAGTGAAAAGTTATGCTGTATGCGAGTACGTAAAGTTCTACAACGGCTTTAATCAGTCCTTGAATATTTATTCCGCGAATTATCGTGTCTAATGCAAAGACTGTTCAGCAAATTTACTCCCGGATTATCTGATTTGACTCTCGGTATCACATGGTAGGTGCAGCTATTGACTTTGCCGTTCGAATCCCAAATAACCGGGTAATGTTCTCGAACTCATTGGAATCGACCTTCTAATACATACATGAAATTAATGTGGCAGTCACTAAAAGTGTATACTAATTTGCTCCTCTGAACACGTGGATATAATAGCGATACACGAAAGGTAAGCCTTCCATTAGCTTCTCGGAAGGTAAGGCCTTCGTTATAAGGTTTGGCTCTATATCAATGCGTAACGTCCTACAAAGGTTTACCCGTGGACTATAATATTTACACCATGAAATAGGGTGTCCTATGCGAATAGTGTAAAGCGGATTAATTCCCGAAATTCTTTCTTTGACTTTCGGAATTACATGATAGGTGAAGCTATTGATATAGACGTTCGACTCCCACAGAAGGTGGCAACGTTCTCGAACGGTGTGACACCCGATCATCTAATTTATACATGAAGTTAAGGTGCCCGTCATAGAAATGAATAATGATTCCTTCCCTTGAGCACGAAATTATACTTTCGATACAACGGGTCAGATATTCGGAGGGTAAGGTCTGCAGTAAAACGTTTGACTTTATACCAATTGGTAACGCCCACAAACATTTCGGGGCTTTACATTAACACGTTGACGCCGGTCTTACTCACCGGCGGCCCACGCATGTCTGTTCCCTGCTGCGGCATGAACCACCGGTTGCTCATGCTAGATTGTTTCGTTGGGCGGCATGCATCACCGATGAGCCACGTTTGTTAATCAAAAAATATGTAGTACAGAATGTTATTTTATAGATTTAACATTATACATTAACATTTCTTCCTTATAATCAAACATTTAACAAAAAATACGTAACTTTAACTTAATTAATACATTAACTATAACAAAATATAGCGACATATGTTACCGATGCAATTTTTTATAACATTATAAACAATGTGCCGGCTGTACCGGACAACATCTGCAGAAGGTCATTACACTTTTTGCTTTATTTCTGACGTACTGTGTACCTTTTAAGTTTGTTAAGCGCTTGTAGCACTCCTAACATCATTTCCTCATCGTCCTCGCGGGTCCGTGGTGTGACTTAAAAAATGATTTTTTTTCTACTTCCTATTACCTCTTCCCTTGGGGGATTCTCAACACTCTTCAATAGATAATCAAAATTTTCTCTCCAAATTTTAGAATTTTGTAACGCTTGGTTCCCCACTTTTTGTGGATGTACAAGACATTCGCTAAACACGCCCTGTGTATTAGCTCCTCTAACAACTTTTCTATACCATTTTACCGTTCTCCGTAATAATTTATAATAGGATCACATTTGATCAGATATATCAGCTCCCTTCTTCGCATAATTGTAAGAAAAAGCGGTGTCTGGTTTGAATTTATCATCTTTCCGTCCAGTAATGATGCAATTGTGAGATATCGAAGTGGTTAACATACAGAGGGGTCTTTTGTCGGTTCACTTTAAAAATTTCACGCCACTCAGATTTTCGAGAGATATAATGTCGCCCCATTTCTGTTTCTGCTTTGCCTGTGTCGGCAGAAATGTTCTATTCAGTTTTAATTTACCGCAAATGTATTATTCCTTTGGTGAGAAGATCTTCGGATAAAAGACTACTTCTATAAAACTGTCGGTAAACAAAATTCGATCCTTGAATAATGGATCTGAATGTCATGACTACATCATGAGAATGTGCTTTTAGAATTCTTGCTTCATTTTTTCCGGAATAAATATGCACATTATATGTATATCCGTCCAGAAGGCGGAGTTTGTACAGTTTTATTCTGTGTTTGTGCCGATTACCGGGTATATATTGACGAAAACTAACGCGTCCTTTCCACGGAACCATGCTTTCGTCAATTACTATATTTTTACCTGGTTTTACTACATCTTGGAATGCAGGAAGAATTGTGTCAACTAGATTTCGGATTTTGTGCTACGGATCCTCGGTTCTAGCCGTAGAATTACCAGAGAAGTGCAAGTTCTATAATATAGATAATAATGGATCGTGCTTCATTGTTTTCATTATTCGCGCATTCGCATACATCGCCTTTTTAGACCAATGTATTCGAATTTCGGGTACCTGCACTACATAACAAGCAAGGTACCAACAAAGGTGTTTAATTCACATTTTGTCATGGGGTTCCATGCTTGTTGATGTTGTCTACTGCCATATGCTGCATTCACTATACACTGAACAGCGTACCTATTCGTCTTTTCTACGATGATCTCCAATATCACGTCCGTGATGAATAATTTATATAATGCAACTGGATCGTCGCAGTCCGTCTCCTTGATCAGTAGCTCTTCATCTTCTGAATACTCTTCCTCTGATGCATATTTTTCTGCTATTTTCCGCCATTCCGCATCATCATCTTGATCCCCTACACCAGACTCCGAAACTTCTTCCTCCGTGGTACTCCAATTGGTTGCCGTGTCCGATGATAATGGTGAAATTGTTCTATTTCTTCGTCCCTTTCGCATGATTCCAGATACAGATTCATCAGACGAATTACTGAATTCTATATCCATTGTACCTAATATTCAGATGGGCAAAAATACGAATGAAAAATGTTAACCGCCTTCTTAGAAGGAAGGAAACTTTATGATACCGTTATGCTTACCGGGAGAAATGTGTTCTCTTGAAACTTACAGAAATGTATTGACCTCTCGCCTCATAAAAAGGTCGCACAACCCACAATACTCACAACGAGCACTAACTAAAGTCTTCTTCACTTGCCGTCAACTCTAAACTCACCGTAAACCTCATGTCGCTGTCTTAACTCTCAATGATCATCCCCACTTACTTGGTCACACATTATAAAGGAAGTGTCAGCTGGGTAGTATTCGTTCTGTCAGAAATCACTGATTTCCCTCATTACATGTGGGCGGTCCTAAACTTTTAATTGGGCCGCCGAAGGCCCATAGGCTGGTCAAAGTTCGCATACCTCAAGCTCGCCCCTAGGCCCGCGATCGGCCAAGGGAAAGGGAATTTTTCTGAAAAATCGCATAATGGTGCACGGCAACATAGCCCGGCAACATAACTTTCTGTGGCTATCCTGGAGACAAAGCACTAGTGCGGAGCGCCAGAGACACTTTACATGTTACAAGTTTCCAGGGCGCCTGGAAATGGTTAGTCGAGGATTCGACGAAATTGCCGCTCTCACTCAACATAATTCACGTATAAAACTTACACTACGTCCTAGAACAATTTTCGTCGTGTGCGGCAATCGGTCGCAGTATTTCTAGAGAGTTATTGCGTTTGAAAGTGTCCTATTACTTCAGTTCTAAACGTCTCGTGGTTCGAAACAAGAGAAGCTAAACCCCGACTTGACCGAGATTGGGCTCTGTCACGGAGAACTTGGCTGACAATGGGCCATGGTGAGGGCCATGTGCTCCACACTCGAGGACGTTCCCCAGCGCGGGGTCATAAATATCGAGTGGCCATACAATCGGAAAGTGATCCGGACACCGCGCCTGCGTGACATGTAGTACATATATATTACATGCCTGAAGTATAGGCACTTCACATTGTAGGAGAGGGTTCTCTTCATCAGCCCCTCGCGTGAGAGGACTTTTCCTCCCTCTAGATGTTCAATACGAATATCAAGGGATCGCCCTTGGTCTCTAAACTTCAATAAGGGACCATTTCCCCAGTCTCCCCATCTCCACCGGTTTTCAAAACGCATCATGGAAAATCGTGGAGAAAGTACAAAACTTCCATTAAAACGGTAAAAAGATGTCTTCCAAACGTCGAAGTGTCAAAGTGGAAGTTTGTATCCTCCTATCGTGCTAGTGGGCATTAGGGCGCAAGCATTGAACAGTAAAATTTGGTGCCGCGCCGCCCCATGGTGAGGACCACTAGTTGAAGCGCCGTCGCACGGAACAGACACCGAATATCCACGCATGCGTCAACGTGTTAAGATTGAATCCGTGAATTAAGGCGTCCATTGCAAATATTGGTCAGGGGATTTGCTCCCGGAATACCTGGTTTGATTCTCGGAATCACCGGATATGTGAAGCAGTCGACTTCGCAGTTCGACACTCAAAGATGGTGGTAACGATCACAAACTGAATGACCATCAATCTTCTAATTCATACATGAAGTTGATGCGCCCGTCACTGAAATGTATACCAATTTGCGACCCTGAACGAGTAGTGATACTCTTGATACAGCGAGTGAGGTTTACGGAAAGTATTGCACCTGGTATAAAGTTTGACTCCCTACCAATAGGTAACCTTCTACATCAGTTTGACTCTGTGCATTGCTCATACTATTGCCAATACCTATCTACGGACTTACTTCCGGAATTCCTCGCTTGAATGTCCGAACCACTGGATACGTGATGCTATTGACAACCGTTCGTCTCTTACAGAACGTGGAATCGTCCTCGAACGGTTTGACAGTCTGTCTCCTAATTCACATTTAAAATTACGGTGCCCGTCACAGAAATGGAGACAAATTTCTTCCTCTGAGCACGAAGTTATACTCTCGAAGCGGTCGGGTAGCTTCTCCGAATTTAAGGCTATCGTTACGTGTTAGACTTTATACTAATTCGAATCGCCCCAAAGCGCTTTCACGCCCTCCTTTAATCTTTAAAACGTAAATTACGGTGTCAATTGACAATTGTCTTCAGCGGACTTACTCTCGGATTTTCCGTCTTGTGTCTCGGTATAACGGGATAGGAGATGCTACTGACTCAGCCGTTCGTCTCTCACAGCGGTGGTAACATTCTCGAACAGTTTGATGCTCGATCTTCTAATTCATGCATGAAATTATGGTGCTTGTCAACCAAATGGATACTAACTGGCTTCGTTGGACACGAAATTTTACTGGCCATAAGGCGGGTTAGCTTCTCGGCAGGTAAGGTCTTTGGTGAAAAGCTTGACTCAATACAAATTCGTAACCTTCTACAATAGCTTGACCCTGGAGTTTAATATTTATAATACCGTGAAACAGGGTGTATGAAGCCAAATATGTACAGGAAGGTACGTAGTTAATGGCATAGGCGTTCGAATCTCAAGGATGAGGGTACCGTTCTCGAACTGCTTGACCCACGATCTTCGAATTCATACATGATGTTAAGCTGCCCGTCACTGAAATCAACACTAATTTCGATCTCTGAAAACGTAGTTATACTCCCGATGAAGCGCGTGAGTTTCTTGGAAGTTATGTCGTTGTGTAAAACGTTTGACTTTATACCAATCGGTAGCGCTCTCAAATGGACAGACGATCTACTTTAATATTCAAACCGAGAATTAAAGTGTCTATTGTCGATACTGTTCAGCGGATTTTCTCCCGGAATACATGGTTTGCCTCTCAGTATCACAGGATATGTGAAGCTATTGACTTAGCCGTACGGATCTCAAGGAACGTGGTGACGTTCCCGAACGGTTTGACCATCTATCTTCCAATTTATGCGTGAAATTAAGGTGCACGACAGTAAATGTATGCAAGTTCGTACGACTGAATGCGGTTTTATATTCTCGATACAGCCGGTCAGGTTTTCGGAGGGTTAGGCATTCTGTAAGGAGTTTAACCCTATACGAACAGGTAATGTTCTACTACGGCTTGACGGCCCGCTTCAATATTCAAACCGTGAAACAGTGTTTCAATTGCCAATTCTGATCAGCAGATTTACAACAGGAATACTTAGCATGAATCTCGAAACACAGGATATGTAAAGCTATTCCCTTAGGACTTCGAATGTCATAGAAGGTGGTAACAATCGGTAACGATCTGAAACGGTTTGCCAAACTATTTTAATATTCAAACCGTGAATTAGGATGTCTATTGCCAATGCTGTGCAGCGGATTTACTACTGTAATACCTGGTTCGACTCTTGGAATCACTGGATAGGTGCAGCTATTGACTTAGCCGTTGGTCTCAAAATGAAGGTGCTATACTGCCCGAAGCGTTTGACACCTCGATCTTCTTATTCATACTGAAATTAATGTGGCCGTCACTAAAATGTTTACTAGATTGTTTCTCTGAACACGACGATATATCCTCGAAGCCGCAGGTTAGCTTCTCCGAAGGTAAGGCTATACGCAAAGTTATTAAATTTATACCAATAGCTAACGATCTACAGTGGATTGACGGTGTGCTTTAATTTTTAAACCGCGAATTAAGATGTCTATTGCCCATACTGTTCAGCGGATTTACACCCGGAATACCTGGTTTACCACCCCAAACCACAGGATGTGTGACACTAGTGACATAGCTATTCGAATATTATCGAAGGTGATAACGGCCTAGAAGTGTTTTTGCCTCGATCTTCTAATTCCGACATGACGCTAAGGGGCGCGTCAATGAAATGAAAACTAATTTCTTTTTTTTGAGCACAAAATGATGAAGCGCGTGATGTTCGCGGAAGCTACGGTCCACGGTAAAACATTTGACATTACAGAAATTGGTGACTTTCACTATCGGATTGACACTATATTTTAATGTTCTATCTGTGAATTAAGGTGTCTATTGCCAAAACACTTTTGCGGTCTTACTCCAATAATACCTGGTTTGACTCTCCGAGTCACAGGACAGGTGAAGCTGTTGAGTAAGCCGTTCGACTCTCAAGGAAGCTGGTTACATTCTCGAACGGCTTGACACTGGATCTTCTGTTCGATAGAGGAAATTAAGTTGCCCGTTACTAAAATTTATACTATTTTGCTATTTTGACCACGAAGTCATACTCTCGAAACAGCGGGTTTGCTCCTCGGAGGGTAAGGCCTTCGAAAAAAAGTTTGACTCTGCACCAATACGTATCATTGAACAACGGTTTGACAGTGTACTGTAATATTTATTCTGTGAATTAGGGTGTCTAATGCCTATGCAGTGCAGGGGATTTATTCCAGAAATACGTGGTTTGACACGCGGAATCACTGGATAGGTGAAGCTACTGGTGTATCCGTTCGTCTCTCACAGAAGATTGTATCTTTCTCGAACAATTTGACCCTCGACCATCTAATTCATTCATGAATTTATGTTGCTGTCAGTAAATTGTGTACTAGTGCATTTCCCTTAGAGCTCGTAGCAATACCGTCGATTCGGCGGGTTAGCATCTCGACGGTAAGGCATTCGGTTAATCGTTTTACTTTATAGCAAATGTAAGGTCCTCACACGGTGTGACGCTCTACTTTAATAATCAATCCGCGAATTAAGGTATCTATTGCCTGTACTGTGCAGCGCATTTACCCACGCGTTATCTGGTTAGACTCATCGAACATACGATAGGAGGAACAATTGACTTATACGTTCGAAGCGCAGAGAGGGTGGTAACGTTCTCCAACGGTTTGGCGCTCAATCTGGTAATTCATACATGACGTTAAGTTGCCATGCACTGAAATGAATACGATCTTCGGTCTCTGTTGTTCCCGAGCGGTTTGACCATCGGTCGTCTAATTCGTACATGAAGTTATGGAGCCCATAGCTAAAATGGATACTAATTAGTTTCTCTGAACACGAAATTGCACTGACCATACGGCGGGTTAGCTTCTCGGCAAAAAGATTGACTAAATATCAATTCGTAACGTTCTACAATGGTTTGAATCTGGAGTTTAATATATATAGCGGGAAGTAGGGTTTTTAATGCCAATTTTGTACAGCGCATTCATTCACGGAATATCTCTTTTGACTTTCTGACTCACAGGACGTATGAAGCTACTGACGTAGATGTTTGAATCTCAAACAAGATTCTAACTTTTCTAACGGCTTGAGTTTCCATCTTCAAATTCATACATGAGGCTAAGGAGGCCGTCACTGAAATGAATACTAATTTCGTTCTCTGAGCACGAACTTATCCTCTCGATAAAGGCGCTAAGGATCGCGGAAGGTAAGGTCTTAGGTAAAACGTTTCAATTTATACCAATTAGTAAAGCTCTCAAACGGTTTACGCTGCACTGTAATATTCAAATCGTGAATACAGGTGTCTATTGCCAAAACCCTTCAGCGGATTTGCGCTCGGATAACCTGGTATGGATTTCGGGAAAACAGGTTAGGTGGTGCTATTGACACATGCGTTCGGCTCTGAAAGAGGGTGGCAACGTTCTCGAACGATATGACTTTCGATATTCTAATTCATACATGTAATAATTAAGGTGCCGTCACTAAATTGTATATGAATGTGTTTCCCTAAACACGTAGCTATACTCTTGATAGGGAGGTCTAGCTTCTCGGACGGTAAGACCATTGGTAAGACGTTTGTCTTCATTGCAGTAGGAAACGTTCTCAAACGGTTTGATGATCTGCTTTACTATTGAAACCGTGAGTTAAGGTGTCCTTGATGTCGACCCTCACCGACCCTCTGTCAATGTTCGGTAAACTGTTTACCGAAACTTTTACCTTCCGTGCAGCTATCCTGCCGTATCCAGAGTATAACTTCGTGACCATGCAAGCAAATTATTATACACATTAGTGACAGGCACCTTCTCTTGAAGTACGATTTAGAAGATCGAGGGTCAATCTGTTCGAGAACGTTACCCCCTCCTTTGAGAGTCGAACGGCTAAGTCAATAGCATCACATATCCTGTGATTCAGAGAGGCAATCCAGGTATGCCGCAAGTAAACCCGCTCAACTCTATGGGAAACAGACACCATAATTTATCGTTTGAGTATTAAAGCAGACATTCTAGCCGTTGTAGAGCATTATTTGTAGTTGTAGGGCCAAACTTGTTACAGAATGCCTTACCCTTCGAAAAACTATCTCGCTGAATCGGGAGCATATCAAGGTGTGCAGAGGTACAAATTAGCATACAGTTTTGTGCACCTGACATTCATTTCAGGCCTGAATTAGAACATCGAGTGTCAAACCCGTCGAGAATATCACCAGGTTCGGTTAGAGACGAATGGCTAAGTGTGCAGCTTCACCTGTCCTGTGCTTCGGAGAGTCAAACCGGGTATTCCAAGAGAAAGTCCGCTGAAAAATTATTGGCAATGGACACTTTAGTTGGCGGTTTGACTATAACAGTAGAGCGTCAAACCGATTGAGAACGTTACCAATTGATATAGGGTCCATGGTTTTACCGAATGCGCCACTTACGAGAAGCTAACCCGCCGTACCCAGATTATAGCTGTGTGTTTAGGGAAAAACATTAGTATACAATTTAGTTATGGAACCTTAACTTCATGCATGAATTAGATGATCGATGGTCAAACCGTACGAGACCGTTACTACCGTCTATGAAATTCGACCGGCTGTGTCAATGGCTTCAGCTATCCTGAGGTTCCGAGAGTGAAACCCGGTGTTCCGGGAGTTAATCCGCTGAACGGTTGTTGCAATAGACACTTTAATTCGCGGTATCAATGCTAAAGCAGATCGCCAAACCGTTGAAGGACGTTACCGATTTGTGTAAAGTCAGACGCTTTACCGAAGGCCATACCTTCCGAGAAGCTGACCCGCTGGGACGAGAGTACATTATCGTTTCCAGAGGAAGAAATTAGTATCCATTTCAGTGACGCGCACCTTAAGGTCGTGTATGAATTAGAATATCGCGGGTCAGAGAGTTTGAGATCGTTAGCACCTTCTTTAAGAGTCGAACGACAGAGTCAATAGCTTTACCAATAGATGGGATGCAGAGAGTCAAGCCTCCCATTCCAGTAGTAAATCCGCAGAACAGTATTGGAAATAGAAACGTTGTATCACGGTATGAATATTAAGTGTAGGGAGCCAAACCATTTGAGAACGTTTCCAATTCGTTCAACGTCATATTCCGTACCGAAGTCCTTACCATGCCAGATACTATCCCACAGTATCGAGAGTGTAACATCGTGTCCCGAGATAAAAATAACTATACACTTTAGTGGGCGGGGGGCAACTTAATATCATGTATGAATGAGAAGATCGAGCGTCAAACAGTTGGAGAAGGTTTCCAATTAGTTTAGAGCCGAACGCTTCACCGAAGACCTTAGCCTCCGAAAGTCTTACGCGCTTTACCGAGAGTATATCATGGAGTTCAGATGATCGGCTTGGTATACGTTTTAGTGACGATCACTTTAATTTCAAGTATGATTTACGGGATCGAGTGTCAAACCCTTTGCGGTCATTATCCTCTTCTTTGAGGATAGAACGGCGAAGTCAATAGCTTCACATATTTTATGATTCCGAGAATCAAACAACGTATTCCAGTAGCAAATCGGCTGTGGAAGATTGGCAATAAACACCCTGTTCCACGGTATAAGTATTAAGCTAGAGAGAGAGAAACCGATGTACAACGTAACCAATTTGTATAGCGACAAACTTTTTACCGAAGGCCTTACAGTCCGTGTATATATCCCGCTGTATCGAGAGTAAAACAAGGTGTTCAGAGGAACAACTGAGTAAACATGGTATTGCCGGGCACATTAATTTTGTGAATGAAATGGAAGATCGATAGTCATGCCGATCGGGATCATTAACATCTTCTGAGACACGAACGGCTAAGACAATAGTTTCGGCTATCCTGTGATTCCGAAAGATAAACCAGGTATTCGAGGAGTAAATCCGCTGAACTGTATTGGCAATGGACATTATAAGTCACGGTTTGATGCTAATGTAGTTCGTCCAACCGTTTGAGACCGATACCAGTTGCTGCAAACACAAACATTTTACCGATGCCCTTACAAACCGAGGACCTGACTAGCTGCTTCGATAGTATAACTTCGTGTTCATAAATAGAAATTAGTATTTGTTTCATAGACGGGCACCTTATCCTCGTGTTTGAATTAGAAGTTCGAGTGTCTTACCAATCGAGAACGTTGCCACCTCTTTTGATAGTCGCATGGCTATGGCCATAGCTTCACCGATCCTGCTTTCCGATTGTCCAACCTGGTACCCCTGGAGTAAATGCGCTGTGCGGCATTGGCAATAGTCACCTTAATTCACGCTTTCAATATTAAAGTCGAGCGTCAATCCGTTTGAGATAGCAAGCAAATGCTGTAAAGTAAAACGTTTTACTTGAGGCCTTTCCCTCCGAAAGCATAACCGGCTGCATCTGATGTATAACGACGTGTTAAGAGACGGAAATTAGTATTCACTTTAGGGACGTCACCTTAATTTCATTTATGAATTACATGATCGAGGGTCAAACAATTCCAGATGGTTACCAACCTCTGTGAGACACGAACGGCGAAGCCAATAGCTTCACATATCCTGTGATTCCGAAAGCTAAACCAGATATTCCGGGCGGAAATGCGCTCTACAGTATTGGCTATAGAAATCTCAATTCGCGGTTTGAATGTTAACGCAGGCCATCATGCCTTTTTAGATCTTTACATATACGTGTAGGTTGAAACTTCTTACAGAATGCCTTATCCTCCGAAAAACTGACCAGCTGTATCGAAAGAATGACACCGTGCTTAGAGGTGCGAAGTGGTATACATTTAAGAGTCGAGCACCTTAATTTCATGCCTGAATTAAAAGATCGAGGGTCGAACCGCTCCAGAACATTACGGTCATCTGTGAGAGACGGACGGCTACGCTAATACCTTCACCCATACTGCGATTCAGAGCGTCAATCCGCTATAGACTATTGGCAATGAACACTTTAGTTCACGTTATGAATGCTGAAGTACAGAGTCAAACATTTGTCGAGCGTTACATATTGGTAAAATGTCAAAAGTTTTACCGAAGACTATACCCTCCGAAAACCTAACCCTCTGTATCGAGACTAGATCTCCGTGTCCACAGAATCAAAATTAGAATTCACTTCAGTCTCGGGCACCGTATCTTCGTGTATGAATTAGTAGATCGATGGTCAAACGGTTCGAGAACGTTGCCACCATCAGTGAAAGACGAACCGCTACATCAACAGCTTCACCTATCCTGCGATTCCGCGAGTCGAACCAGGTATTCCGGGAGTAAATGCGCTGGACAGTATGGGCATTGGGCACCTTATTTGACGGTATAAATATTAAAGTACACATTCAAGCCGTTGTAGCACGTTTCCTATTTGTGGAGAGTCAATCTCTTAACAGACGGCCATGCCTTCCGAGAAGCTAACACGCTGTATCGAGAGTATAACTACGTGTTCAGAGAACGATATTATTATTCACTTCTGTGACATGCAGCACGACTTCACACATGAACTGGACGATCTAGGGCCAAGCAGATCGAGAACGATATCGCCCTACTTGATATTCGAACGGCTATGTCAGAAGCTTCACCGACCCTGTTATTCCGACTGCGAAAACTGGTATTCCGGGAGTCAACCTGCTGTACACTATTGACAATACACACCTTAATTCACGGTTTGAATATTACAGTAGGGCGTGAACCGTTTGAGCATATTACCTAATGGTATAAAGTCTAACATTTAACCGAAGACCATACGCTCCTTGAACTTAAACCGCTGTATCGAGAGTATAATTTCGTGTACAGTGAAACAAATCAGTACATATTTTAGAGGCAGGAACCTTAATTTCATGTATAAATTAGAAGATCTGGAGCCAAACCGTTACCCTCTTACTTGAGAGTCGCAGATCTAAGTCAATAGATTGACCGGCCCGGTGATACTGAGAGTCAAGCCAGGTATTCCGGGAATCAATCCGCAGTAAACTATTGGCAATAAACGCGACAGTTGAAGGTTTGAATATTATAGTTGTGCGACACAACGTTTGAGAACGTGTCCAATTGGTATTACGTCAAACGCATTACTGATTACCATACCCTCCGCAAGCCTAACGCGCAGTATCGCGGGAATGACAAGGTGTTCAGAGGAACAAGAAAGTATACGTTTTAGGCCGGGGCTCCTTTTTTCATGCATGAATTAGAAGATTCAGTGTCAAACCATCCGGGAGCACAACCGCCTTCCTTGGGCATCGAGCGATGAATTCAGCAGCTTCACCCTTCTATAGCTAAACCAGGTATTCCTGGAGTAAATACGCTGAACAGTATTGATACTAGTCACCTTAATTCACTGTACGAATATTAAACCAGAGGGTCAAACCGTCGGCGATCATTACCAAATCATATTAAATTATCCCTTTTTCCGAATACCTTACCTCCTGAGAACCTGACACGCTGTAGCGAGTGTCTTGCTTATTCTCCACGGAACAATTTAGTATACAATTTTTCGGACGGGCACCACATTTTTGTGTATGAATATCAACATCGAGAGTCAAAGTATTCTAGAACGTTACCATCTTCTTTGAGCATCCCGCATCCAAGTCAATAGCATCACATATTCTGTGATTCGGAAAGACAAACCAGGTATTCCTTGTGTAAATCCGCTGAACAGTATTTGGATTTGGCGCCTTAATTCAAGGTTTGAATATCGAAGCAGACAGTCAAACCGTTGCGGAGCGTTACCAGTTGCTACAATGTCAAATGTTTACCCGATGACCGTACGGGCCGAAATATAACGCGCTGTATCGATAGTATAGCATTGCGTTCAGTGGTACTAATTGGTATATGGTTTAGCGACAAGGACCTTTATTTCATGTATGAATTAGAAGATTGGTTGTCAAACCTTTCCAGAACGTTACCACCTTCTATGAGAGACGGACGCCTAAGTCAATAGCTTCACAAAATCCTGTGATTCAACGAGTCAAACCAGGTACTACGGGAGTAAATTCCCTGAACAACATTGGCAATAGACACCTCAACTCACGGTTTGAATATCAATTCAGACCGTCAAACCGTTGTAGAGCGTTGCAAATTGCTACAAAGTCAAACGATTTAACGAAGACCTTACCCCCCGAGAAAATAACCCGCTGCATCGAGTGTATAACCTCGTATTCAGAGAAACAAATTAGTATTCATGTCAGTGGCAGGCACCTTATGTTCATGTATGAATTACAAAATCGATGGTGAAGCCGTTCGGGAACTTTGGCAGCCTCTGTGAGGGTTGAACGTATAAGTCAATAGCTCCATATGTCTTGTGGTACTGAGAGTCAAATCAGGTAATCCGCGAGTAAGTCCGCTGATGGATATTGGCAACTGACACCTTAATTCACAGTTTGAAAATTAAAATAAAACATGAAACTGTTTGTGAACGTTTCCAATTTTTATACAGTCAAACGCTTTACCGAAGACCGCACTATCCGCGAACCTCGCCCGCTTCAACGACAGTATAATTTCGTGTGCAGGGGATCAAATTAGTAAATATTATAGTGACGGGGATCTTAATTTCATGTATGAATTAGGAGATCGACGGTCAAACCGTTCGAGGAAGTTGCCACCTACTTTGAGAGACGAAGGGCTACATCAGTAGCTTCACCTATCCTGTGGTGCCGAGAGTCAAACCTAGTATTCCGGGAGTAAGTCCGCTGAGCAGTATTGGGAATGGAAACATTAATTCACGGTCTGAATATAAAGCAGACAGTCAAGCCTTTGTAGAATGTTACCTATTGGTATAGAGTCAATCATTTTACCGATAGCCTAACCTTCGGAGACGCTAAACTGCCGAATCGAGAGTACTACTTCTTGCTCAGTGGAAGGAATTAGTAAACATTTTTATGACAAGCACATTAACTTCATTATGAACAAGAAGATCGAGTGTCAAGCCGCTCGAGAACGTTACCACTTGCTGTGAGAGACGAACGGCTAAGCCAATAGTACAATGTATCCTGTGATTCCGAGAGACAAACCAGGTATTCCCGTAGTAAATCCGCTGACCAGTATTGGCAATTGACACCTTATTTCACGGAATGACTATTAGTGTACAGCGTCAAGCCGTTTGAGGGCGTTACAAATTTGTATAATCGTTTACTGAACGTTTTACAGAACAGCGTCCCTTGCGAAAGTCTAACACGGTGTACCGAGATTATGACATGCTGTTCAGAGTAACAAATAGGTACAGATTTTAGTGATGGGCTCCTTAATTTCATGTATGAATATGATGATCGAGGGCAAACCTTTCTTGACTGTCGCACAAGCAAGTCAATAACTTCACCTATCCGGTGATAGCGAGAGTATACCTGGTATTCCGTGATTAACTACACAGCACAGAATTGGCAATAGACACCTTAATTCACTGCATGAAAATTCAGGGCGATAGCCAAACCGTCGGACAACATTCCCAAATGGTATAAAGTCATTCTATATGACCAATACCTTGTCTCCCGAGCAACAAAACGTTGCAGGAAGTGTCGTGTTTACTGTCCACGCACAAACAAATCAGAAGACATTTTGGAATAGGGACACCTTATTTTCATATCTGAGTAGCTAAATCGAGAGGCAAACCGTTGAAGAACATTACCACCTTTCATGAAAGTGGCACAGCTACGCCAACAGCTTCACTTATCCTGTTATACCAAGAGTAAAAGCAGGTATTCCGGGATTAAATTCGCAGTACAGTGTTGGCAATAGGAATCGACGTTCACGATATAAATATTAACGTACATAGTCTGACCGTTATAGAATGTCACTTATTGGTATAGTGTCAAACATTTTACCGAAGGCCTCACCATCCGAGACCCAAAAACGCTATATAGAGAGTATAACTTCTTGTTCAGAGAAGCACATTAGTGTACATTTTATCGATGGGCGTCTATATTTCATGTATGGCTTAGAAGGTCGAGGGTCAAACTGTTCGAGAACGTGACCACCTTCTGTGACATACGAAGCGATAAGTCAATAGCTTCCCCTGTCCTGGTGGTTTGGAGAGTCAAACCAGGTATTCCTGGTGTTAGTCCGCTCAACAGTATTGCCAATAGACACCTAAATTTACTGTTTGGATAGTAAAGCAGAACGGCTAACCGTTTGAGGGCATTGCCAATTGGTATAAAGTCAAACACTTTACCGAAGGCCTTACTTTTCGCGAACCTCGCCTGCAGCATCGAGAGTATAAGTTCGTGTTCACTGACAAAAAGTAGTATACATTTTAGTGACGACACGTCAATTTCATGCATGAATTAAAGGGTCGAGACACAAATCGCTCGAGAACGTTACTACCTTCCGTGTCAGATGAACGGCTATGTCAATAACTTCGACTACCCTGTGAGGAGAGGCAAACCAGGTATTCTGGGAGTAATTCCGTTGATGTGTTTTGGCAATAGGCACCTTATTCACGGTTTGAATATTACAGTAGGGCGTCAAACCGTTTGAGAACGTTAACAATTGGTATCAAATTAATAAACATCATAGTGAATGGGACCTTAGTTACATTATGAATAAGAAGATCGAGGGTCAAACCGTTTGAGATATTTGCCACATACTTTGAGATTCGAAAGGATAAGTCAAAAGCTTCACCTCTCCTGTGATTCCGAGAGATAAATGAGGTAATCCGGGAGTATGTCTGCTGAGCAGTGCTATTGTATTCAAACCGTTAATTATGGTGTCTATTGCCAATACTGTTGAATATATAAAGCAGACCGTCGAAACGGTGTATATCGTTAGTTAGTTGGCATCTTAGAGGGCTAGCACCACATGTTTGTGTGTAAATATCAACGTCGAAAGTCAAAGCGTTGCAGAACGTGACCACCTTCTGCGAGAGACGAACGGCTAAGTCCATAGCTTGACCTATTCCAATATTCTATGTGTCAATCCATGTATTCCTGGAGTAAATGCTACTAATTTGCTTCCTTGAACACTGAGGAAGACACTTGCTGCAGCGGGATGGGCTTCTCGTTACGTATGGCCTTCTGTACAAAGTTTGTCGCAATACGAATAGGTTACGTTCTTTGACGCGCGACTTTAGTATTCGATCCGTGAATTAATATGTCTATTGCTAACACTTTTTCAGCGGATTCAATCCCGGAGTGCCAGGTTTTAATCTCGGCCCCACAGTATATGTGACGCTATTGACTGAACTGTTCGAATCTCAAACACGTTGGTTACAATCGAGAACGGATTGTCCCTTGGTTTTGAAATTCTTACATGACACTATGGTGCCCATCACTAAAATGTACGGGTTAGCTTCTCGGAAGGAAGGCTTTCGGCATAAAGTTTGACTCCATAGCAATAGGTAACGTTCTGCAACTGTATGTCAGTCTGCTCTAATATTCATACCGTGAATTAAGATGTCTATTGCCAGTACTGTACAGAGTATATAATTCCGTGGTACCTGGTTTGACTCTCGGAATCCCTGGATAGTTGATGCTATTCACTTAACCGTTCATCTCTCACCGAAGATGGTACCGATATCGCACGTCCTGACCCCCGACCTTCTAGTTCATACATTAAGTGAAGGTGTCCGTCACTGAACTGAATACTAATGTCTCTCTCAGAACACGGATTTATACTCTCGTGAGGAGTGTGAGGTTCGCGGGAGGTGAGGCCTACGGTAAAACGTTTGACTTTATCCGAATAGGTAACTATCTACAACTACTTGACCCTTTACGTAAGTATTGATACTGTGAATTAAGCGTATTGTTAATCCTGGTTAGCGGATTAACACTCGGTCTCCCTCGTTTGACTCTCAGTTGCACAGGACAGGTGAACCTATTGTCTTGGCCGTTCGACTCTCATAGATAGTGGTAACGTTCTCGAGAGATTTGACGCTTGACCTTCAAAGCCATACATGAAGTAAAGGTGCCCGTCTCTGAAATGTATACTAAGCTGCTTCTCTGAACACGAAGATATACAATCGATGCAGCGGATGATGTTCCCGGAAAGGAATGCCTTTGTTAAAAATAAATAGCAAAAAACTCAATAGCAATAGGTATCGTTCTACAACGGTTTCACTCTGTAGATTAATATTCGTGCCGTAAATTATGGTATCTATTTTTAGTACTTTATTGCGGATTTACTCTCGGAATTCCAGTTATGCCTCTCGGAATCACAGGATAGGTGAAGCTACTGACGTAGACTTTCGAATCACAAAGAGGGCCGTATCGTTCTGGAATTGGTTGACACTAGGTATACTAAGTCATACATGAAATTAAGATGCTCGTCACTAAAGTTTAGACTATTTTGCTTTTCTGACCACGAAGCTATACTCTCGATACAGCGGGTTAGATTCTCGGAAGGTACAGCCTTCGGTGGAAAGGTACACTCGATACCGGTAGGTAAAGTTGTACAATTGTGTGACCCTGTACTTAAATATATATACAAGGAAGTAGGGTATTAATACCGATACTGTACAGTAGATTTTCTCCCAGAATACCTGGTTTGACTCTCTGAATCACAGGATATATCACATAGCCGTTCGACTGCCAAGGATGGTGGTACCGTTCTCGAATAGTTTGACTCTCGATTTTGCTATACCTACATGAAAATAAAGTGCCCGTCTGCAAAAATCGCTACCTATACGTTCCTGTGAACCCGACGCAAGACAATCGCTACGACGGCTTGTTGTCTCGGAATGTAAGCTATGGGTTAATGAGGATGCCATTGTAACAGATGGTACTGTTCCCCGACCGTTTCACACTCAACCTAAATATTCATGCTGTGAATTGAGGTGCCTATTGCCAATACTGTTCAGCGCACTTAACCCTGGAATACCATGCTTGTGTCACGGAATCACAACTATGGGTGAAGCTATTGGCTCAGCCGTTCGTCTCACAATCAAGGTGGAATCGATCTCGAACTGTTTGACTGCCGATTTTTCTATTCATGCATGGAAAAAAGCTGTCCGTATGCTATGAAGTCTACTAATTTGTATTCGCGGGCACTAAGCACGATAATCGATACTACGGGTTAGGTTCAAGCAAGGTAAGAACTTCGGTAGTAAGTACGACTTTGCAGTAATTGGTAGCATTCTTGAACGGCTTGACGCTCTACTTTAATATTCCTACCCAGAATGAAGGCGTCTATTTCCAAGACTGTTCAGCGGATTTACTCCTGGAATTCTAGGCTTGATTCCCAGAATCAAAATTACAGTTGTCCATCGGAAACAAAATTACATCTACTAATTTGTTACGTTCTCAAACGTCTTGACGCTATTCATTGACATACAAACTGTGTAATAAGGGATTCATTGCCAATTCTGTTCAACGGATGTACATCTGAGAGACCAGGCATTGCTCTCGGAATCGCAGGACACGTGAAGCTATTGTCATACATGTGCGATTCTCAAGGAAGGTGGTAACGTTCTGGATCGGTTTGCCTCGCGACCTTCTCTCTCATACATGAAATCAGGGGTCCCGTCACTAATATGTATATTAATTAGTTTCATTGAACAGGAAGCAAGATACTCTCTGCAGCCGATTATGTTCTCGGTAGGTAAAGTAACCTGTACAAAGACTGACTTTGTGCCAACCTGTAATTTCCACTGTCGGTTTAACTCTATGCATTAATATCCATACCATGAATTATGCTGTCTATTGCCAATACTGTTCAGCGGATTTACTCCTGGCATACGCGGTGACTCTCGGAACCCCATCTATTGGTGAAGCTATTGACTCAGTCGTTCGACTCTCAAAGAAGGAGCTAACGACCTCGAACTCTCTGACACTAGAAATTCTAATTCATACATAAATTAAGTTGCGAGACACTAAAATGCGTACTAATTCCTATATGTGATCACAAAGTTATGCTCACAATGCAGCGGGGAAATTTCTGAGATGGTAAGGTCTTCGGTAATGCGATTGACTTTATAACAACTGGTAACGTTCTAAAACGGATTGGTGCTCTACCTTAATATTCAACGCCTGCATTATGGTGTCCATTGAAAATAGTGTCTAGCGCATTGACTCCAGGAGTTCCTGAACTGTCCCTCAGAATCTCAGGATAGGTGCATCTATTGGCTTAACCGTTCGTCTCTCACAGAATGTTCCATCGTTCTGGAGCTGTTTGACGCTCCATCATCTAATTCGTACATACAAGTAATGTGGCCGTCACTAAAATAACATACTAATTTGTTTCTCTCAGCAAGTAGTTATTCCCTCAATACAGATGGATAGGCACTCGGAGTGTAGGGCCTTCAGTGTAACGATTGACTTTATACCAATTGGTAACGCGCTGAAACAGATTGCTGCACTACATTAATATTCGCACGGCGAATTAAAGTGTCTATTGCCAATACCGTTCAGCGGATTTTCTCCCGGAATACATGGTTTGTCTCTCGAAATCACAGGATAGGTGAAGGTATTGCATTAGCCACGCGACTGTCGTAAGAGTTGTTAATAATCTCGGACAATTTGACCCTACATCTTCCTATTCATAGATGCAATATGCGTGTCTGTCTGCTAATGTGTCTGCTAATTTCATTCCCTGAACTCTAAGCCAAATACTTGCTGCAACGGGTTAGTTTCTCGGAGTATAATGTATCCGGTAAGAAGTTTTTGACCCTATACCAGTAAGTAACGTCCTACGACGGTTGGAATCTCTATATTACCATACATAGCGCAAATTAAGGTGTCTCTTGTCAATACTGTACTGCGGATTTACTCACGGAATTCCGGGTTTGACTCTCGGTATCATTGGTTATGTGAATCTATTGACTTAGCCGTTCGTCTCTCGCCGAAGGTGGATCGCTCTCGAACGGTTTGACACACGATCTTCTCAGTCATGCACGAAATTAAGGTGCTCGTTTGTAAACGTATAGTTGTTCGTACCTCTACACACGGTGTCATACTCACGACACACCATGTCAGTTCTTCGCATGGTAACGCATTATGTAAGAAGTTCTCCCTCAACGAATATGTCATCTTCTGCAACGCCTTTACGGCCTACTTCAATATTCAAACCGTGAACTGAGGCGTCAACTGTCAATGCTGCACAGCTGATTGACTCCCGGAATACCTGATTTGACTATCGGAATCACAGGATAGGTGCAGCTATAGACATAGGCGCTCGACTCCCAAAGGAGGTGGTAACGTTCTGGAACAGTTTGCCACTCGATCTACTAATTCATAGATGAAGTTTAGGTGCCCGTCACTGAAATGAAGAATAATTTCCATCTCTGAACACGAAGGTGTTTCTTTCTTGAAACGGCAGGTTAGCTTCGCTGAAGGCAAGTCTATTGGTAAAGTGTTTGACTTTATACAAATTGGCAGCGATATAAAGCAATGCTCTACTTTAATATTCAAACCGTGAATTACGGTGCCAATTGCCAATACGGTTGAGCCGATTTAGTCCCGTATTACCTGATATGACTCTTGGAGTCACAGGACAGGTGAAGCTATTGCCATAGGCGTGCGTCTCTCACGTTCTCGAGAGGTTTGACCACCGATAATCTAATTCGTGCATGAAGATAACGTGCCCGTGACTGAAAGCAATACTAATTTCCTACTCTGAACACGGACTTATTCTCTGAATGCGGCAGGTAGGTTTCGCGGAAGCTAAGGCCTTCGGTACATCGTTTGACCTTATACCAATTAGTACGCTCTCAAACCGTCTCTCGCTCTACTGTAATATTCAAACCGCGAATAAAAGTGTGTATTGCCAGAACTCTTCAGCGGACTTTCTCCCGGAATAACCGGTTTGACTCTCGGAACCGCAGGATAGGTGAAGCTATTGTGTTATGTGCGTGATTTCACGACGAATGTGGTGAAGTTCTCGAACGGTTTCACCGCGATCATCTCATTCAAACATGGTATTAAAGTGCGCTTCCCTGCAATGTATACCAATTTGTATCTCGTAGTAGGAAGAAATAGTCTATATGCATCGGGTTAAGTTCTCGGAGGGTAAGGTTGTCTGTAAATCTTTTATAATATATATGTAACGTTCCACAAATGTTTGGCTTTGTACCCTAATATTCTAACCGTGAACTGAAGTGTCCATTGCGAGTAGTGTATAAAGGATGGACTCCCGGAATACCTAGTATGACCCTCAGAATAACTTGATAGTTGAAGTTGTTAGCTTAGTCGTTCGACTCTTAAAGGAGGTGGTAACGACCTCGAACGGTTGGACATTCAATTATCTATCTCATACATGAACTTAAGGTGTCCACCACTAAAATGTGTATTAATTTGTATACCTGAAGAAAGTTATACTCTCGATACTGCGGGTGTGGTTCGGGGAAGTTGCGCCTTCGTTAAAAACGTTTGAGTTTACACAAATTGGCAACGCTTTCAAACGGTTTGAAGCGCTATTTTAATATGCAAACCGTTAATTAAGGTGTCTAATGCCCATGCTGTGCAGCGAATTAACTCCGGTAATACCTGGTTCGACTCTCGGAATCACAGGATAGGTGTAGCTATTGACTTAGCCGTTCGTCTTAGAATGAAAGTGCCAACCTTCCCGAAGCGTTTCACTCTCAATCTTCTAATTCAAGCATGTACCAAGGTGCTTGTCACTAAAAGTCATACTAATTCGTCCCTCTAAACACGATGCTATATTCTAGGTACAGCGGGTTAGTTTTTCAGTCGGTAAGGGATTCGGTATTGCGTTTGTCTTTACTGCAACTCGTTATGTTCTCAATCGAATTGAGGCTCTGCTTTACCATGCAAACCGTGAATTAAGGTCTGTATAATTAATAATGTTCAGCGGATTAACGCCAGCAGTGCCTACTTTGATTCTCGGATTCGCATGATAGGTAGAGCTATTGACGTATCCTTCGACTCTCGAAGACGGTGTTAATGTTCCTGAACAGTTTCACCATCGATATTTTAATTCATACATGAAGACAAGGTACCCGTCACTGAAATGAACACTAACTTGATCCTCTGAACTCGAAGTTATACACTCGATGAATCTTGTGATGATCGCGAGTGGTACGGCCGTCGGTAGAGCCTTTGACTTTGTAGGAATTTATAACTTCCTCACACGGTGTGACGCTCTTTTTTAAATTCACTACGCGAATTATGGTATATATTGCCAATAATGTACAACGCATTTGCACTCGGAATATCTCGCTTGACTTTCGCAATCACAGGATAGGAGGTGCTACTGATTTATCCATTCGACTCTCAACCATGGAGGTAACTTTCTCGAAAGGTTTGACAATCGATTTTCTGGTTCACATGAAGTTATCCTGCCGTGACTGAAAGTATTCATTTCAGTATTCAATTCTTTCTGTGAACACGAATTTGAATGCTCGATACAGCGGGTCAGATTTTTCGGAGGGTGTACCCTTCGTTAAAGCGTTTGACATTATAGCCATTGGTAACGTTCTCAAACTGTTGGACCACCTATCTTTCAAATTAAGGTGCTCATCACTAATTGTATACTAGTTCGTACCGCTGAACGCGGTGTTATGCTTCTGATGCAGCATGTCAGATTTTCGGAGGGTAAAGCATTCTATAAGAACTTTGACACTACAATTACAGGTAATGTTCTACAACTGCTTGATGCTATACTTTAATTTCAAAACCGTGAATTAAGGAGCCTTTTGCCAATACTGTCCAGTGGGATTACTCAAGTAATGACTGCTTTGTCTCCCGGAATCACGGATAGGTGAAGCTATTAACTTATACGATCGACTCTCACAAAAGCGGCTACTTTCTCGAGCGGTTTGGCCATGAATCTAGTATACTCTCGATACGGCGGGTTAGCTCACTGGAGGGTAAGGTCTTCGGTAAAATTTTCGACTTCGTAGCAATAGGTAACGTTCTACTATGGTCATACGGCCTGCATTAATATTCAAACCATAAAATATTGTTTCTATATGCAATAATGTTCAGCGGATATACTCCAGAAGTACCTGGAATGACTCTTCAAAACACGGGATATGTGCAGCTATTTAATTAGTTGTTCGAATATCATAGTAGGTGGTAACGGTCTCGAACTGTTTTCCCTCGACCTTCTAATTCGTGCATGACAATAAGGGGCGGCAACAGAAATGAACACTAATTTCTTTCACTGGACACGAAGTTACACTCTCGATTCGCGGAATGCAGGGCATTCGGTAAAACGTTTGACATTATACCAAAAGGTAACACTATCAAAATGTTTGACGCTCCACATTAATATTCAAGCCGTAAACTAAGGTGTATATTCCCAATACAGTTCAGCGGACTTACTCCTGGAATACATGGTATGACTTTCGGAATCACAGTATTGGTGAAGCTATAGCCTTAACCGTTCATCTGTCACAGAACGTGTCATCGTTCTCGAACGGTTTGACCATGATTTTCTAATTCATACACGAAGTTAAGATGTTCGTCTCTGAAATGAATACTAATTTCTTTCTGTGAATACGAAGTTATATTCTCGATAATGCGGGTGCTATTCGCGGAATGTAAGGCCTTTACTCAAACGTTTGGCTTTAATCCAATTCGTAACGTTCTACAACCGTTGGACGTTCCGCTTTAATATTCAAACCATGAATTAAGGTGCCTATTTCCAATACTGTCCTGCAGATTTACCTCGGAATACCTGGTTTGACTCTCGGAATCTCCGGATAAGTGAAGCTACTGACTTAGCGTTCGTCTCTCACGGAAGGTGGAAACGTTCTCGAGGGACTTGATCCACGAACTTCTAATTCGTGCATGAATTAAAGGTGCCGATACTAAATTGAATTCTAATATGCTTCTCTGAATACGAAGTATGCCCTAGATATAGGGGGGGGGGGGGGTTATCGTCTCGGATGGTCAGATCTGAAAATCGTATAAATTAATTCAATTACGTAACGCTCTTCAAAGGTATGACGGTCTACTATAATATTCATTCCGAGAATTATGGTGTTTATTACTTATACTGCACGTGGTATTTACTACCGGAGAAGCTAGTGTGCCCCTCGGAATCCCAGGATACGTGAAGCTATTAACTTAGCCATTCGAATCGCAAAGATGGTAGTAACATTCTCGAACAGTTTGCCTCCCGATCTTCTAACCCGCACGTGAAATTAGAGTGCCCGTTTCTAAAATGTAAACTAATGTGTTTCTCTAAACACGAAGATATTCTCTCGATACGGTGCGTTAGCTTCTCACAAGGTGTGGCTTTCTGGAAAACGTTTGACTTTATAACAAATGGTGACGTTCTCACAAGGGGTAACGATCAATTTTAATATTCAGTGCGTGAAATATGGTGTCTATTCTCAATACTGTTCAGTGGATTTACTCCCGGAACACCTGGTTTGACCCTCGGAATCGCATGATAGTAGAAACTATTGACTGTGCCGTTCGACTGCAACAGAGGTGGTAACGACCTCGAACGGTTTGACATCCGATCTTCTAATTCATACACGAAATGAAGGTGCCCGTCCCTAAATGTCTACTTATATTTTTGCATTAACACGATGCAGAGCATCCCCTACTGAGTGTGGGTTTTCGCGAAGGTAAGGCCTTCTGTAAAAAGTTTGACTCTATGCGAATAGGTAAAGTCTTGCAACGGATTGACAGTCTACTTTCATATTCAGACCGTGAATTTCGGTGTGTATTCCCAATACTGTTCAGCGGATTTACACCCGGATGACCTAGTTTGTCGCTATGAATCCATGGATAGGTCAAGCTATTCACTTAGCCGTTCGTCTCTCACAGAAGGTGGTAATGTTCTCGAACTGTTTGACCGTCGATCTTTTAATTCATGCATGCAGTTACGGTGCTGTCACTGAAATGAGTACTAATTTCTTTCCCTGAACACGAAGTTGTACTAGGAATGCTACGGGTGAGGATCGCGGAAGATAATACCTTCGGTAGAACGATTGACTTTATACCAATTGGTAACACTTTCAAAGTACTTCGAGGGTTACTCTAATGTTCAATTCGTTAACTAAGGTGTCTATTGACAATAGTGTACAGCAGTTTTACACCAGGAATACCTGGTATGACTTTCGAATCACAGGATAGGTGAAGCTATTGACTTGTCCGTCCGACTCCCAAAGATGTTGGGTACGTTCTCGAAGTGTTGATTCCTGATTATTCTATTCATACATGAATTAAGGTTGCCGGTCACTAAAACGTATGCTAATTTGCCGTCTGATCACAAAGGTACAATCTCGATACAGCGGGTTACCTTCTCGGACGGTGAGGCCTTCACTGTAAAGTTTGACTCTATATCAATTCGTAACGCCCTACAAAAGTTTGATTCTAGACTCTAATGTTTATATCATGAAATAGGGAGTACGATGCCAATGTTGTACAGCGGATTTTCTAAGGGAATACCTGCTATGACGATCGGAGTCACTGGATAGGTACAGCTATATATTTAGTCCTTCGACTCCCAAAGAAAGTGGACGCATTCTTTAACGGTTTGACTCCCTATTGTTCTCTTCATACATGAAAATGAGGTGTCCGTCTGCTAAAGTATCTACTGGTTTGTTTCCGTGAGCACAAATCAAGACACTTGCTGCAGCGGGTTAGGTTCTTGGTTGGTAAAGTATCCGGTAAAATCATTGACATTGTACCGTCTAGTTATATTCTCCAACGGTTTTATTCCCTACATCAATATTCATAACATAAATTAAGGTGCCTACTGCCTATAGTGAACAGCGATTCACTACAGGAATACCTGGTTCGAGGCCCGGAATCACAGGCTAGGTGCCGTTAATGACTTAGCTGTGCGATCCTAACGAACAGTTGTATCTTTCTGGGACAGCATGCAAATCGATTTCCTTATGCATACACGAAAAAGGTGCCCTTCACGAAACAGAAAAATGGGTTGATTGCTTGAACACGAATATTGACAATCGATACAGCAGGTTAAGGTATCGGATGGTAATGCCTGCGAAAGAAAGTTTGAATCTATGCCAATTCGTTGTGTTCGACAACGGTTTCACTCTGCAATTTAATATTTAAATAACGCCAATATTGTACAGCGGATTTACTCCCGGCTTACAGTGGTTGGGCTCCCGGAATTACAGTATAGATGAAGCTGTTGGTTTAGCCATTCGGCTCTCAAGAATGGCGGTAACGATCCCGACCTGTTTGCCCCTCGATCTTCTAATTCCCACGTGAAATTAATGTACCCGTAACTAAAATGTATACCAGTTTGCTTTTCTTATCACGAAGATATAATCTCGAAACAGCGGGTTAGCTTCCCGGATAGTAAGGCCTTCGGTAAAACGTTAGACTATATAGCATATGGGAAAGTTCTACATGACTGTGATCTTTAACATTGATAACATGAAATTGCGTGTCAAATGCCAATACTGTACACCGGATTTTGACGCGGACTTCATGCATTGACTCTTGGAATAGCAGGATAAGTGAAGCTGATATCTTAGGCACACGAATCTCAAAGAAGGTGGTATCGATCTCGGACTATTTGACACTCGATCTTCTAATTCATATTTCAAAATAAGGTGTGCTACTGTTATAATGGCTTCGTATTTGTCTGCGTGAGCACTGAGCATGCCACTCGGCACAGAGCGTTAGGTTCTAGGACGCTTATGTATTCGGTAAAAGGAGTGACCCTATACCAATTGGTAATGATCTCCGACAGATTGAATCTAGACATTAAAGTTCATACCGCGAATTATGGTGTCAGTTGTCTGTACAATTCAGCAGATTCACTCCCGCAATGACTGGTTTGACTCTCGGAATAATAGGACATGTGATCGTATTGACTTACACGCTCGTGTCTCGGAGACGGTGGTAACGATTTCGACCGGTTATACACTCAATCTTCTAATTCATGAATGAAGTTAACGTGCTGGTCAGCATATGCATACTAGATTATAAGTCTGAACAAGTTGTTAAACTCCCGATACAGCGAATTACTTTTTCGAAGACATTCTGTAGGTAGTTTGACACTACACCTATAGTTAATGTTCTACAACGTCTTGACGGCCTCCATTAATGTTCAAACCATGAATGAACGTGTTAATTACCAATACGGGTCAGCAGATTTTCGCCACGAATACCTGGTTTGATTCTGGGAATCGCAGGATGGGTGAAGGCACTGACTTAGCCACTAGTGTCTGAGAGAAGCTGCTAACTTTCTCGAAAGATTTGACCCTCGATCTTCTTACTCATAGTGCAACTAATGTCCCCGTCACTAAAATGTTAACTAATGTGTTTCTCTAAGCACGTAGAAAAACTATGTATACGGCGGGTTAGCTTCTCACGGACGGTGAGGCATTCTGTAAATCGTTTGACTTTATAGCAAATGGTAACGTTCTCCAACGGTTGGACGTTCTATATTTAATATTCAAGTCGTGGATTATGTTGTCTGTTACTAATACTGTTTACCGTATTTACTCCCGGAAACCTGGTCCGACTCCCGGAACCGCAGGATAGGTGAAGCTATTGTGTTATATATGCGATTTCACGATGAAGGTGGTAACGTTCTAGAACGGTTTCACCTGCGATCTCCTCATTCATACATGAAACTGAGGTGCCCTTCACTGCAATGTATACTGATTTGTACTTCTGAGTACGAGGGAACACTCTTAACCCATCGGATTAAGTTCCCGGAGGGAAAGGTTTTGAGTAAGACGATTGATATTATGACAATATATATCGGTATATAAATATTTGACTGTGTACTTTAATATTATAACCGTGAACTAAGGTGTCCATTGCCAATAGTGTACAGGGGACTGACTCCCGTTATACCGAATATGACTCTCGGAATCACAAGATACGTCAAACAATTGACTTTGCCGTTCGACTCTTAAAGAATGTGGTAACGTTCTTGATCAAACTGTCCCTTAATCTTGAAATGCATACATGGACCTATGGAGCCCATCACTAAAATGTATACATATGTGTTTCTTTCGACACACAGTTGTACTCTCGATACGGCGGGTCAGTTTTGCAAAGTTTATGGCATTTTGTAATACATTTAACCCTACCCGAATATGTAATGTTCTGCAACGGCTTAACGATCTGCTTTAATATTTAAACCGTGAATTGTGGTGTCTATTGCCTATTCTGTACAGCGCATTTACACCCGGAATATTTGATTTGTCTTTCGGTATCAAAAGGTATGTGAAGCTGGAGACTTAGCTGTGCCACGCTCAAGGAACTTGGTATCGAACACGAACGCTTTGACTCTCAATGCTGATATTTATACACCAAAATGCGGACTCCGTCCACTAAAACGTCTACTAGTGTATTGCAGTGAACAGTAAGCGAGAGGCACGCTACAGCGTGTAAAGTTCATGGAAGGAAAGGTACAGTGTAAAAAGATTTACTCTATACCATTTGGTAATGTTCTACAACGTATGACTCTCTAATTTAATATTCATACCATGTATTAATGTGTCAATGACCAATACTGTTCAGTGGATTTAATACCGCAATACCTGATTTCGCTCTCGGTAAAACAGGATAGGTGACGCTATTGACTTAGTTGTGCGACTCGCAATGATGCTTGTATCTTTCTGGGACAGTTTGCCTCACTAATTCATATATGCAATTAAGGTGCACGTCACTAAAAATTATTCAAATTTGTTTCTCTCGGCACGATGTTATACTCTGGCTATATACTTATAAGCTGGTCAAGTTCGTGGAACGTAAGGCCTTCGGTAAAATGTTTGACTCCATACCAATTGGTACCAATCTCGAATGGTTTGACGCTCAAAATGACTATAGGCATCACAGGATGGGTTAAGTCATTGACTTAGCATTTCTACCCACGAAGAAGGTGGGATCGTTCTCGAACAGTTTGACTGTCGTTAATTCTGTCCATACATGACAATAAGGTGTCGGTCTGCTAAAATGTCTACTCATTTGATTCCGTGAAAACAAAGATAGACACTCACAGCAGCGGGATAGATTCGCGGAAGGTAACGTATTGGTAAGAAAGAATTACTTTCTATTAATTGCTAATGTTGTCCGGCGGTTTGACTACATGTACGAATTACACGATCGAGTGGCAAAGCTTTCGAAAAGATCAGAGACTGTTAAATATAACTTAGACTGTAGCTTCACCTATCGTGTGATTCCGCGATTCAAGCCAGGTATTCCGGAGTAAATACGCTGAACAGTAATAGCAATGGATTCCTTAACTCACGGCTTAAACATTAAAGCAGACCGCCAAACCGTTGTTGAACGTTACCCATTGGTATAGAGTAAAACTCTTTACAGATTGCCATACCATCGGTGATGCTAACCCGCCGTTTCGGGAGTATAACTTCGTGATCTGAGAACGAAAATCGTATTGATTTGAGTAATGGGGACCATAACTTCGTGAGTGAGTTAGAAGATCGAGGGTCATTCCGTTCGAGAACGTAGCCTCCTTCTATGAAAGACGAACGGCTAAGTAAAGAGCTTCACCTATCCTGAGATTCCGAGATTCAAACCAAGTATTTTGGTTGAAAATCGGCAGAATAGTATTGGCAATAGACACCGTAATTCACGAATTGAATATGAAATACAGAACATCAAACCGTTTGAGAACGTTACCAATTGCTATAAAGTCAAAAGTGTCACCGAATACTTTACCCTCCGAAAAACTAACACGTTGTATCGAGAGTATAACTTCGTGTTCAGAGTTAGAAATTAGTATTCATTTCAATGACGGGCACCTTAGATTCATGTATATATGAGAAGATCGGGGGTCAAACCTTTCGAAATCGTTGCCACCTTCTGTGAGAGACAAATGGCTACGTCAATAGGTTCAGCGATAGATGTCATTCCTAGAGTCAAGCCATGAATTCCAGGAGTAAATCCGCTAAACAGTACCGGCAATAGACTGCTTGTTTCATAGTTTGAATATTAAAGTGGAGGCTAAATCCGATGGAGAACATATACACAATTTATATGAAGTCATACATTTTACCGAATAGCTTGCCTTCCTAGATCCTATCCCGAAGTATCGAATATCACGCTTGGTGCCCACGGAAACAAATTAATAGACATTTTAGCAGGCGCACTGCTTTTTTCATGCACGAATAGAAAAATGGACATTCAAACCGTTCGAGGGCAGTCCAACCTTCTTTAAGTATCGATCAGCTATGTCACAAGTTTCGCCTCTCCTGCGTTTCCGATAGCCAGGCCAGGTATTCCGGGAGACATTCCGCCGTACACTATTGGTGATGGACACCTTAATTGACGGTTTGAATGTTAAAGAGCAGCGTCTATCCCTTGTAGAACGGTATTTATTCGTATAGCTTCAAACTTTTTACCGAAGGCCATACCTTCCGAGAAGCCCAACCCGCAGCAGCAAGTGTCCTGCACAGTGTAAATGGCAAATTAGTAACATTTACTCCGGGAGTACATGGTTTGACTCTTAGAATATGGGAATACGTCAATCTATGGATTTAGCCGTTCGTCTCTCAAGGAAAGTGGTAACGTTCTCGAACGGTTTGACCCTCGATCTTATAAATAATACATGAAATTATGGTGCCTGTAACTAAAATTCATACTAACTTGCTTCTTTGAATACGAAGCCACACCCTCTATACAGCTTGTTAGCTTCTAGGAAGGTGAGGCCTTCGGTAAAATGTTTGACTCTATACCAACAGGTAACGGTCTACACCGTTTTCACTCCGTATATTAATATCAATACCGTGATATATGGTGTCTAAGACCAATACTGTACGGCTGATTTACTCCGGGTATAGCTGGTTTGATTCTCGGAATGACAGGATACGTGAAGATATAGACCTAGCCGTTCGACAATCAAAGAAAGTGGTATCGCTCCCGACCGCTGACCCTCGAACTACTAAGTATTTCGGGAAATTATGGTGCTCATCATTAAAATGTATACTAATGTGCTTCTATGAACAGGAATATATACTCTCGATACGGAGGTTTACATTATCGGCGGGTATGGCTTTTGGTAAAATGTTTAACTGTATACAAATCGGCAACGCTCTACAACGGAATGTCGATCTGCTTTAATAATCATTTCGATAATTAACGTGTCCATTGCCAGTAGGGTACCGGGCATTTACACCCAGAGTGCCTATTTTGAATCTCGGATTCCTAGAATACATGAAGCTATTAACTTAGCCGTTCGGAGCCCAAAGAATATGGTAACGTTCTAGAGTAGTTTGACTCTCGATTTTGCAATTCTGATTTGAAAATAAGGTCTCCGTCAGCTATAATGACTACTATTTTGTTTCCGTGAGCACTAAGAAAGACACTCGATAGTTCGGTGTTCTTTCTGGGACGATAAATAATTCGATAAAAGGTTTGGCATTATACCTATTGGTAACGCTCTCAATCAATTTGATGATCTACTTTACCATTCAAACCGTGAATTAAGGCGTATATTTCCAATACTGTTCAGCGGATTTTCTACCGGATCATCATGCTTGACTTTTGGAATCACAGAGTAGGTGAAGCTACTGATTTAGACGGTCGACTAAAATGCATACTAATTTACATCTGCGGACACGATGTTAAACTCTCGATACAGCGGGTAATATTCACTGCAAGTAATGCTTTCGACAAAAGGTTTGAGTTTATACAAATTGGCAACGCTCTCAAACGGTTTATCGCCCAACTAAAATATTCAAACCGTGAATTAAGATGTTTATTGCCAAAACAGTTCAGCGCACATACTCCCGGAGTACGGTCGGTCTCTCGGAATTGCAGCATAGGTAAAGCTACTGACGCAGCTGTTCGTCTCTCACTGAATGTGGCATCGATCTGTAGCGGCTTATCCCTCGATCATCTAATTCATACATGAAGTTAAGGTGTCCGTCACTGATAAGCATACGAATTCCACTCTCTCTGATCAGGAGCATATGCTCTCGATGAAGTCAGTCAAGTTCGCGGAAGGTAAGGCCATCGGTAAAGCGTTTGACTTTATGTCAGTCGGTAACGCTCTCAAGAGATCTGGTGTTCTATGTTAATATTCAAACCATGAGTTAAGGTACCTACTGTCAAAAATGTTCAGCGCATTTACTCGCGGAGTACCTGGCTTTACTCTCCGAATCACAGGATATGGGAAGCGATTGACATACCCGTTCACCTCTCACAGAAGGTGGCAGCGTTCTCGATCGGTGTGACACTAGATCTCCTGATTCATACATCAAATTAAGGTGACACTCACTAAAATTAATTCTAATTTGTTTCTTTGAATACAATGTTATTCCTCAGATAGTGCACTTTACGTTATCGGAAGGTAAAATATGCGATAAAGTATGTGACGTTACTCCAACTGGTAACGTTTTCACACGGTTCGACTCTCTATCTTAATATACATACCGTGAATTTATATGTCCATTGCCAATAGTGTACTGCGGATTGACTCCCGGAATACTTGAAACTGACACTTGGAATCGTAGGATAGGTAACGCTATTGACTCAACCGTTCGACTCGCAGAGAAATTGGTAACGTTCACGAACGGTATGACACCAGATCTTCTATGTCATACATTAAATTAATGTGCCCGTCACTAAAATGTATACTAATATGCTTCTCTGAATACGAAGTTGTACTCTCGATATAGTGGGTTAGGTTCACGGAAGTTATAGTATACGGTAAGAAGAATTACTTTATTCCTATTTGTATCGCTCACAAGCGGTTTGATGGACTGTTTTAATATTCAAACCGTGAATTAAGGTATATATTGTCCATACTGTTCTGCGTATATCCTTCGGGAATATATGATTTGACGCTCAGAATCACATGACAGGTGATGCTGTGGAATCTCCAACTTTCAAGGAATGTGGTGCCGCTCTCTATCGGTTCGACACCCGATCTTGTATTTCATACATGAAGTTAAAATGCCCGTGCACGAGATGTACACCAATTTGCTTCTGTGAGCAGGAAGTTATGCTCTCGTTAATGCCGAAGGTAGTACTCTCGGAAAGCAAGGCCTTCTGTCAAAAGTTTGACACTATTCCAATAGGTAACGTACTACAAGGTTGTGGCGCATTACTTTAATATTCATACCATGACTCAACATATCCGTTGGTAGCTCTGAAGTGTGGATTGACTCCTGGAATACATGATCTGACGCACGGAATCAGAGGATAGGTTAAGCTGTTCGACTTAGCTTTTCGTCCTTCGAAGAAGGTGGTAACTTTCTAGAAGTATTTGACCCTCGATTTTCCTATTGATAGGTGAAACTGAATTGCTCGTCTTCCAAAATGTATACTAATTACTTTCCTTGAGCACTAAGCAAGACACTTGCTACAGCGGCTTAGTTTCATGGAGGAAAATATCTCCGGTAAATCATTTGACATTATAGTCATTGATATGGTTCTCAAAAGGATTGACGCTCTGCTTTATCATTCAAACCACGAATTGAGGCATCTATTGCCAATAATATGCAGCGGGTTTACGCCAGGAATCCTGGTTTAAGTCTTGGAAACACAGGATATGTAATGCTATTGACTTAGCTGTTCGAATATTACAGAAGGTGGTAAAGTTCTCGAATGGTATGACACTCGATCATCTAATTCATACATGAATTTATGGTGACGTCATTAAATTGAATACTGATGTGTTTCCCTAAAGACGTAGATATTGTCTGGATACAGCAGGTTAACTTCTCGGACGGCAAGGCATTCTGTAAATCGTGTGACTTTATAGAAATTAGTAACGATCTTACACGGCGTGCCGCTCTATTTAAATACTGACTCCGCAAATTAAGGAATCTATTGGCAATACAGATCAGCGGATATACTCCCGGAATAATTCGTTTGACCCTAGGAATCACTACTGTGACATTCATGCCTTGAATTAAGGTATCTTTTAGCGATACAGTTCAGAGGACTTACACCTCGAATGCCAGGCATGACTCTGAGGAATCACAGAATAGGTTATACTGCTGACTTAGCCTATAGACTCTCGAAGAATGTGGACACGTTCTCGAACGGTAGGACTCTCCATCTTCTTATTCATACATGAAACTAAGGTGACCGTCACTCCAGCTCATACTAATTTGTTTCCGTTAACACTAAGCAACATACTCGCTGCGGCGCGATATCTTCACGCATGTTAAGACCTTCATTAAAAAGTATGACTCCATAACCGACGTAATGTTCCCCGCGGTTTGACTCTCTGCATTTCTATTCATCACCCGGAAAGGGTGTCTATTGCTAAAACTGTTCAGCGTATTTACTCCCGAAATACGTAGTTTGACTCCTGGAGTTACAGGGTGTATGGAGGTATTGACCTAGATTTAACTCTCGCTTTTACTGTTTATACATGAAAATGTTGTACCCGTCTGCTAACATGTCTAAACATTCGTTTCCGTGAACATTAAGCTAACACTCGCAACAGCGAGTTAGCTTCTCGGGCGGTAAGGTTTTCGGTAAAACGTTTATCTTTATAGCAATAGGTAACGTTCTCAAACGGCTCCACGCTTTACTTTAAAATTCAAACTTTCAATTACCGTGTCGATGGGCAATGATTTTCAGCGGATTTACTCCCAGAATACCCGGTTCGACTCTCGGAGTCTCAGGATATGTTAAGCTATTCATATAGCAATTCGTGTCACACAGAAGGCGGTAAGGTTCCAGAGCGGTTTGACCCTCAAACCGTAAAAACCTTACACGAAGTTAAGTTGCCCGTCCTAAAATGAATAGTAATTCCCATCTCTGATCACGAACTTATACTCTCCATGAAGCCGGTGCGGTTCGCGGAAGGTAAGGACTTCGGTCAATCGTTTGACTTGATAGTAATTGGTTAAGTTGTCAAACAGATTGACGAGCAATTTAAATATTCAATCCGTACATTCAGGTGTCTATTTCCAATACTGTTCTGTGGTTTATCTCGTTGAGTACCCCGTTTGACTATCGGAAGCGCAGGATATGTGAACCTATTGACTTAGCCGTTCGTCTGGCACAGAAGGTGAAACCGTTCCCGAACGGTTTGACACTCGCTTGTCTAATTCATGCAGGAAATTAAGGTGCCCGTCACTAAAATGTTTACTAATTGAATTCTACGACCACGAAGTTATGCCATTGATACTGAGGTTTATATTCTCGGACGATAAGGCATCCATTGAAGAGTATTACGTTATTCTACTTAGTAGCATTCTCAAACGGTATGACCATCAACTTTAATATTCATACCGAGAATTAATGTGTCCGTTGCCAATAGTGTACAGCGAAGATGTTGATTAAGCGGTTCGTCCCACGCAGAAGGCGACAACATTTTTGAGCTGTTTGATACTCGATCTTCAAATTCAAACTTGAAATTAATGTGCTTGGAGCTAAAACCAATAATAATTCGCCCCACTGAGCACGATGTTACCCCCTCGATGCTGCGGGTTATCTTCTCGGATGATTAGGTATTCGGTAGGAGGAATGACTTTAATAAATTGGTATAGCTGTCCGACGGTTTGGAACAATACTTTAGTGTTTATACCGTGAATTGAGGTGTCTATTGCCAATAACGATGAGCGGATTTACTCCAGGCGCATCTGTTATGATTCTCGGATGCTCCGAATATGTGAAGGTACTGACATAGTCATTCGACTCTCACAGATGGTGGTACCGTCCACGAACTGTTTGACATACGATCTTTTAATCCATACAGGAAATCAAGGCGCCCGTCACTAAAATGATTACAAATTTGTATCTGTGAACACGAAGTTACACTATCTTTGAAGCGGGAGTGGTTCGCGCAAGGTAAGATCTTCGGTAAAACATTTGGCATTTGTACCAATTAGAAGCTTTCTCAAAGGGCGTGACTTACTTTCTTATGATTCAAATCGTGAATGAAGGTGTCAATTGCCAATACTGTACTGCATTTTCACTCCCGCAATATATGGTTTGACTTTCGGAATCACAGGGTATGTGAAGCTTCTGACATAGCCGTACGAATCTCAAAGAAGGATGTAAAGGTCTCGAACGCTTTGACTCTCGAACTTATTCTGAAATGAATTTAAGGTGCCCGTCTCTAAAATGTATACTCATTTGCTTCTCTGACGAAGAAGTTATACTCTCGATACAGCGGGATAGATTTTTCCGAAGGTACGGCCTTCGGTGAGAAGGTAGGCTCTATACCAATAGGTAACGTTGTACAACTGTGTGATCCGGCCCTTTAATATTTATATCAGGATGTAGGATATTGTTGCCGATATTGTACGGCGGATTTACTCCCAGTGTACTTGTTGTGACTACCGGAATCTAATGCCCATACTGAGCATCTGATTTCTCCCGAAATACCTGGTTTGCCTCTCGGTATCACAGGATGGGCGAAGATATTGACTCAGCCGTTCTATTCTCAATGAAGGTAGTAGCGTTCTCGAACGGTCTGACTTCCGGTTTTGATATTCATGCCTGAAAATGCGGTGTCCATCTGCTAAAATGTCCACTAATTTGTGTCCGCCACCATCGAGCAAGACACTCCCTATAGCAGGTTAGTATTCTCGGCGGGTAAGACAATTCGCTAAGGAGAACAACTATATAGGAATTGGTTATGACCTCTGAGAGTTTGTCGCTCTACTTTCATATTCAAACCGCGATTTAAGGCGTCTATTGCCGATACTTTTCAGCTAATTCACCCCCGAACAACCGGGTTTGGTTCACAGAATCAGAGGATAGGTGAAGCTATTGACACAGCCGCTTGACACTCGAAGAAGGTGGTATCGTTCTCGATCGCCTTGGCCCTCGCTATTGATACTTACAAGCAAACATGTGTTGCTCGCCCGTTAAAATATCTACTAATTTGTTTCCGTGTACATTAAGCAGGACACACGCTACAGCGTGTTAGGTACTCGGAAGGTATGTCATTCGGAAAAACGTATACCTTTATTCGCATTGATAATGTTCTCGGCCTGTTTAACTCTCTGCATTAATATTCATACGTTGAATTATGTTGTAAGTTGTCAACAAACTTCACACCGGACTTACTCGCGGATTATCTGATTTGACTCTTGGTATCACAGGACAGGTGACGCGATAGGCTTAGTCGTTCGTCTTACACAGAAGGTGGTATCGTTCTCGAACGGTTTGGATATCGATCTTCTATGTCATATATGAAGTTAAGATGCCCGTCACTAAATTGTATACCAATGTGTTTCCCTAAACACGTAGCTATACTCTCGATACGGCATGTTAGTTTCTCGTACGTAAGGCATTCGGTGAGACGTTTATCTTCATAGCAATTAGTAACGTTCACATACGGTGTGACGCTCTATTTTAATGTTCTCCCTGCGAATTATGGTATCTGTTGCCAATACAATACAGCTGATTCACTCCCTGAATACCTGGATTGACTCTCGAAGTCGCAGGATCCGTAAAGCTATTGACATAGCCATTCGTCTTTCACAGAAGGATGCACCGTTCGCGAATGGTTTGACCCTCTATTTCTTAATTCGTACATGAAATTGAGGTGCGCGTGAGTAAAATGCATATTACCTTGCTTCTCTGAACACGGAGATATGCTTTCGATACAGTGGATTTGCTTTTCGGAAGGTAAGGCCTTCGGTAAAAGTTTGAATCTATTCGAATAGGTATCATTCTACAATGGTTTGACACTGTACCTTTATATTCTCTTCGAGAATTAAGGTATCTATTTCCAATAATCTTCAGTAGATTGACTCTCGGAATACCTGGTTTGTCTATCGGCATGACAGGGCAGGTGAAGTTACTGACTTAGCCGTTCGTCCCTCAGAGTGGGTGTTACCATTCTCGATCGGTTTGACCATCGATACTCTTATTGATACATGTGTGCAAGGTGCTGGCACTAAAATATATACTAATGTGTTTCTCTGAGCAGGAAGCTATACTCTTGATATGGCGGGTTAGCTTCTCGGGCGGTAATGCTTTCGGTAAAATGTTTTACTTTGCAGGGATTGGTAATGTTCTCAAACGGTTTGACGCTCTACTTTAACATTAAAACCGAGAATTAATGTGTCCATCCCCTGCGGGGTTCAGCGGATTTTATCCCGGAACACCTGGTTAGACTCTCGGAATCTCGGGATATGTGAAGCTATTAACTTAGCCGTTCTTCTCTCACAGGTGGTAATGTTCTCGAACGGTTTGACCCTCCATATTCTAATTCATACATGAAATTGAGGTGACCTTCAATGCTATGTTTACTATGTAAATGGAGTAATACTCTACAAGCATCCGGTTATGTTCTCGTAGGGTAAGGTTTTCCGTAAAACTTTTGACACAATCAAAATGTGTAACGATACAAAAATGTGTGACTTCGGACTATAATATTCCATCCGTGAAATAAGGTGTCTATTGCCCATAATGTTCAGCGAATTTACTCCTGGAATACCTGGACCGACTCAGGGAATCACAGGATATGTGATGCTACTTACTTAACCGTTCGTCTCTTACAGAAGGTGGTAACGTTCTCGAACGGTTAGTCACTCTACTTTCTCAGTCATGCATGAAATTAAGGTGCTCGTTTGTAAACGTATACATGTTCGTACCTCTACACACGGTATTATACTCTCGAAATGGAGAGTTTGCTTCTCCGAAGGAAAGGCCATATGTATAGATTATGACTTTCTACCAATTGGCAAAGCTCTCCAACGGTTTGACACTCTACCTTAATATTCATTCCGCGAATTAAGGTGTCTATTGCCAAGACTGTTTAGCGTATTTATGCCCGGAATACATGGCATGACTCACTGTATCGCGGGAGAGGTGACGCTATTGACTTAGACGTTCCCATCACAGAGATGGTGACATCGTTCCGAACGGCTTGACACTCGATCTTCTAGTTCATACAGTAAATTAAGGTGCTCGTCTCTAAAATGAAAACCAATTTCTCTGCGTAATAATGAAGTTATATTCTGGATACAGCGGATTAGTTTTTCGGAGTGATAAGGTTATCGGTGGAACGTTTGACTTCATATCAATTGCTAACGTCATACAACGGTTTGGCGTTCTGCATTAATATTCAAACCGTGATCTGAGGTGTATATTGCCAATACTGTTCAGGGGATTTACTCGAGTAGCACCTGGTTTAACTCTCGGAATCACAGGATAGCTGTAGCTACTGACATAGCCTTTAGACTCTCACTGAACGTGGCAACGTTCTCGAACGGTTTGACCCGCGATGTTCTAATTCATAAACGAGGATAAGGTGCCAGCTACTGAATTGTATACCAATTTCCGTTCCTGAACACGAAGTTACACTCTCGCTGCGCGAGTCAGGTCCACTGAAGGTAGGCCATTCGGTAATATGTCTGTGTTTGTAGCAACTGTTAACGGAATCAAACAGAGGGACAAACTACTTAAATATAAAACGGCGATTTAAATTGCCCATACCCAATACTGTTCAGAGGATTTAATCCCCGACAACCTGGTTTTTCATTCGGAATCACAGGATGGCAAAAGCTAATGTCTCTGTCGTTCGACCCTCAGAGAACGTGGTAATGCTCTGGAACGGTATGACCCTATATCTTATTATACATACATGAAGATAAGGTGCCCGCCACCAATACCAATACTAATTTATTGATCTCAACACAATGCAAGGCACTCCATGCAGCCGGTTATGTTCTCGGATGGAAACGTAGTCCGTAAAAAGACGTAGACTCCAAAAATTTCTAATGTTGCCCGACGATTTGACTTCCAACTTTAGTGCTCAGGCCGAGAATGTAGGTGTTCATTGCCAATACTGTTCAGCGGACTTCTTCCTGGAATTGCAGGCTTGACTCTCGGAATCACGAATATAGGTAAAGCTATTGAAGCAGCCGTCCGACTCTCAAAGAAGCTGGTTACGATCTCGAACGGTTTGACATTCGATCTTCTAATTCATAGATTAAACTAACGAGCCCAGCAATGAAACGATTACTAATTGGATTCAATAACTACGAAGTTATACCGTCGATACTCATGGTTATATTCTCGGACGGTAAGGCATCCATTGAAGAGTATAACATTATCCTATTTAGTAGCATTCTCAAACAGTTTCACGATCTACTATAATATTCATACCGAGAATTAATGAGTCCATTGCCAATAGTGTACAGCGAAACTATTGATTAAGCGGATCGTCCCCCGCAGAAGGCGGCAACATTCTCGAGCGGTTTGACTCTCGGTGATGATAATTATTCACAAGCATGTGGTGTTCGTTCGCTGAAATGCCTTCCGATTTGTTTCCGGGAGCATTAAGCAAGACTCTAGCTACAGCGAGGTAGGTTCTCGGTAGCTACGGTATTCAGTAAATGGAATAACGTTATGCTGATTGGTAATGTTCTCTGTCAGTTTGACTTTCCACATTAGTATTCATCTCCGAATTATGGTGTCTATTGCCACTACTGTTCAGCGGTTTACTCCCGGAATGACTGGCTTGACTTTTGGAATCACAGAGTAGGTGAAGCTACTGATTTAGACGGTCGACTAAAATGCATACTAATTTACATCTGCGGACACGATGTTAAACTCTCGATACAGCGGGTAATATTCACTGCAAGTAATGCTTTCGACAAAAGGTTTGAGTTTATACAAATTGGCAACGCTCTCAAACGGTTTATCGCCCAACTAAAATATTCAAACCGTGAATTAAGATGTTTATTGCCAAAACAGTTCAGCGCACATACTCCCGGAGTACGGTCGGACTCTCGGAATTGCAGCGTAGGTAAAGCTACTGACGCAGCTGTTCGTCTCTCACTGAATGTGGCATCGTTCTTTAGCGGCTTATCCCTCGATCATCTAATTCATACATGAAGTTAAGGTGTCCGTCACTGATAAGCATACGAATTCCACTCTCTCTGATCAGGAGCATATGCTCTCGATGAAGTCAGTCAAGTTCGCGGAAGGTAAGGCCATCGGTAAAGCGTTTGACTTTATGTCAGTCGGTAACGCTCTCAAGAGATCTGGTGTTCTATGTTAATATTCAAACCATGAGTTAAGGTACCTACTGTCAAAAATGTTCAGCGCATTTACTCGCGGAGTACCTGGCTTTACTCTCCGAATCACAGGATATGGGAAGCGATTGACATACCCGTTCACCTCTCACAGAAGGTGGCAGCGTTCTCGATCGGTGTGACACTAGATCTCCTGATTCATACATCAAATTAAGGTGACACTCACTAAAATTAATTCTAATTTGTTTCTTTGAATACAATGTTATTCCTCAGATAGTGCACTTTACGTTATCGGAAGGTAAAATATGCGATAAAGTATGTGACGTTACTCCAACTGGTAACGTTTTCACACGGTTCGACTCTCTATCTTAATATACATACCGTGAATTTATATGTCCATTGCCAATAGTGTACTGCGGATTGACTCCCGGAATACTTGAAACTGACACTTGGAATCGTAGGATAGGTAACGCTATTGACTCAACCGTTCGACTCGCAGAGAAATTGGTAACGTTCACGAACGGTATGACACCAGATCTTCTATGTCATACATTAAATTAATGTGCCCGTCACTAAAATGTATACTAATATGCTTCTCTGAATACGAAGTTGTACTCTCGATATAGTGGGTTAGGTTCACGGAAGTTATAGTATACGGTAAGAAGAATTACTTTATTCCTATTTGTATCGCTCACAAGCGGTTTGATGGACTGTTTTAATATTCAAACCGTGAATTAAGGTATATATTGTCCATACTGTTCTGCGTATATCCTTCGGGAATATATGATTTGACGCTCAGAATCACATGACAGGTGATGCTGTGGAATCTCCAACTTTCAAGGAATGTGGTGCCGCTCTCTATCGGTTCGACACCCGATCTTGTATTTCATACATGAAGTTAAAATGCCCGTGCACGAGATGTACACCAATTTGCTTCTGTGAGCAGGAAGTTATGCTCTCGTTAATGCCGAAGGTAGTACTCTCGGAAAGCAAGGCCTTCTGTCAAAAGTTTGACACTATTCCAATAGGTAACGTACTACAAGGTTGTGGCGCATTACTTTAATATTCATACCATGACTCAACATATCCGTTGGTAGCTCTGAAGTGTGGATTGACTCCTGGAATACATGATCTGACGCACGGAATCAGAGGATAGGTTAAGCTGTTCGACTTAGCTTTTCGTCCTTCGAAGAAGGTGGTAACTTTCTAGAAGTATTTGACCCTCGATTTTCCTATTGATAGGTGAAACTGAATTGCTCGTCTTCCAAAATGTATACTAATTACTTTCCTTGAGCACTAAGCAAGACACTTGCTACAGCGGCTTAGTTTCATGGAGGAAAATATCTCCGGTAAATCATTTGACATTATAGTCATTGATATGGTTCTCAAAAGGATTGACGCTCTGCTTTATCATTCAAACCACGAATTGAGGCATCTATTGCCAATAATATGCAGCGGGTTTACGCCAGGAATCCTGGTTTAAGTCTTGGAAACACAGGATATGTAATGCTATTGACTTAGCTGTTCGAATATTACAGAAGGTGGTAAAGTTCTCGAATGGTATGACACTCGATCATCTAATTCATACATGAATTTATGGTGACGTCATTAAATTGAATACTGATGTGTTTCCCTAAAGACGTAGATATTGTCTGGATACAGCAGGTTAACTTCTCGGACGGCAAGGCATTCTGTAAATCGTGTGACTTTATAGAAATTAGTAACGATCTTACACGGCGTGCCGCTCTATTTAAATACTGACTCCGCAAATTAAGGAATCTATTGGCAATACAGATCAGCGGATATACTCCCGGAATAATTCGTTTGACCCTAGGAATCACTACTGTGACATTCATGCCTTGAATTAAGGTATCTTTTAGCGATACAGTTCAGAGGACTTACACCTCGAATGCCAGGCATGACTCTGAGGAATCACAGAATAGGTTATACTGCTGACTTAGCCTATAGACTCTCGAAGAATGTGGACACGTTCTCGAACGGTAGGACTCTCCATCTTCTTATTCATACATGAAACTAAGGTGACCGTCACTCCAGCTCATACTAATTTGTTTCCGTTAACACTAAGCAACATACTCGCTGCGGCGCGATATCTTCACGCATGTTAAGACCTTCATTAAAAAGTATGACTCCATAACCGACGTAATGTTCCCCGCGGTTTGACTCTCTGCATTTCTATTCATCACCCGGAAAGGGTGTCTATTGCTAAAACTGTTCAGCGTATTTACTCCCGAAATACGTAGTTTGACTCCTGGAGTTACAGGGTGTATGGAGGTATTGACCTAGATTTAACTCTCGCTTTTACTGTTTATACATGAAAATGTTGTACCCGTCTGCTAACATGTCTACACATTCGTTTCCGTGAACATTAAGCTAACACTCGCAACAGCGAGTTAGCTTCTCGGGCGGTAAGGTTTTCGGTAAAACGTTTATCTTTATAGCAATAGGTAACGTTCTCAAACGGCTCCACGCTTTACTTTAAAATTCAAACTTTCAATTACCGTGTCGATGGGCAATGATTTTCAGCGGATTTACTCCCAGAATACCCGGTTCGACTCTCGGAGTCTCAGGATATGTTAAGCTATTCATATAGCAATTCGTGTCACACAGAAGGCGGTAAGGTTCCAGAGCGGTTTGACCCTCAAACCGTAAAAACCTTACACGAAGTTAAGTTGCCCGTCCTAAAATGAATAGTAATTCCCATCTCTGATCACGAACTTATACTCTCCATGAAGCCGGTGCGGTTCGCGGAAGGTAAGGACTTCGGTCAATCGTTTGACTTGATAGTAATTGGTTAAGTTGTCAAACAGATTGACGAGCAATTTAAATATTCAATCCGTACATTCAGGTGTCTATTTCCAATACTGTTCTGTGGTTTATCTCGTTGAGTACCCCGTTTGACTATCGGAAGCGCAGGATATGTGAACCTATTGACTTAGCCGTTCGTCTGGCACAGAAGGTGAAACCGTTCCCGAACGGTTTGACACTCGCTTGTCTAATTCATGCAGGAAATTAAGGTGCCCGTCACTAAAATGTTTACTAATTGAATTCTACGACCACGAAGTTATGCCATTGATACTGAGGTTTATATTCTCGGACGATAAGGCATCCATTGAAGAGTATTACGTTATTCTACTTAGTAGCATTCTCAAACGGTATGACCATCAACTTTAATATTCATACCGAGAATTAATGTGTCCGTTGCCAATAGTGTACAGCGAAGATGTTGATTAAGCGGTTCGTCCCACGCAGAAGGCGACAACATTTTTGAGCTGTTTGATACTCGATCTTCAAATTCAAACTTGAAATTAATGTGCTTGGAGCTAAAACCAATAATAATTCGCCCCACTGAGCACGATGTTACCCCCTCGATGCTGCGGGTTATCTTCTCGGATGATTAGGTATTCGGTAGGAGGAATGACTTTAATAAATTGGTATAGCTGTCCGACGGTTTGGAACAATACTTTAGTGTTTATACCGTGAATTGAGGTGTCTATTGCCAATAACGATGAGCGGATTTACTCCAGGCGCATCTGTTATGATTCTCGGATGCTCCGAATATGTGAAGGTACTGACATAGTCATTCGACTCTCACAGATGGTGGTACCGTCCACGAACTGTTTGACATACGATCTTTTAATCCATACAGGAAATCAAGGCGCCCGTCACTAAAATGATTACAAATTTGTATCTGTGAACACGAAGTTACACTATCTTGAAGCGGGAGTGGTTCGCGCAAGGTAAGATCTTCGGTAAAACATTTGGCATTTGTACCAATTAGAAGCTTTCTCAAAGGGCGTGACTTACTTTCTTATGATTCAAATCGTGAATGAAGGTGTCAATTGCCAATACTGTACTGCATTTTCACTCCCGCAATATATGGTTTGACTTTCGGAATCACAGGATATATGAAGCTATTGACCTACCCGTTCGAATATCAAAGAAGATGGCAACTTCCTCGAACGGTTTCACCCTCGTCCTTCATATTCATATTAAAATTAAGGATCCGGTCACTAAAATGTTTAATAATCTGCTTCTCTGAGCCCGAAGATATGCTATCGATGCGGAGGGTTAATTTCGCCCAAGGTTAAGCTATCGGTAATATGTTTAACTGTATACCAGTATGCAACTTTCAACAATAGTTTGACGGTCAGCTTTAATATTCAAATCGTGAAATAAGGTTTCTATTGCCAATACTGTTTAACGGATTTAATTTAGGAATGCCTGGTTTGACTCTCGGAATCGCAGGATCGTGTTAAGCTATTGACATAGCTGTTCGTACTTTGCAGAAGGTGTCAACGTTCCCGAGCGATACCGTTTGGAAGCAAGTCAAACTCTTTACCGATGGCTTTATCGTCCAATAATCTGACCCGCCGTTTCTAGAGTATAGCTACGTGCTTAGGGAAACACATTATTCTACATTTTAGTGTCGAGCACCTTAACTTCATGATAGAATTAAAAGATCGAAGATGAAACCGTTCGAGAACGTTGCCACCTTCTGTGTGAGACGATCGCCTAAGTCAATAGCTTCACCTTTCCAGTGATTCGGAGAGTCAAACCGAGTGTTCCTGAATGAATCCGCTGAGCTGCATTGGCAACAGATACCGTAATTAATGGCATGAATATTAAGGTTGAGAGTCAAACAGTCCGAGAACATTACCAATTGGTATAAAGTCATTATTTTTAACGTGTACCTTACATTCCGAGATCGCAAGCCGCCGTAGCGATTGTCTTTCTTTGAGTTCACTGGAACCAACTAGCAGACAATTTCACAGACGGACATCTTAGTTTCATGTATCAATAGGAATATCTTGTATCAAACCGTTCAAGAATGTTACCACCTTCTCTAAGAGTTGACCCGCTATGTTTACAGTTTCACCTGTCCTGAAATTCGGAGAGTGAAATTGGGTTTACCGGGAGTCAATCCTCTGTACACGATTGGCAATGGACTCCTTAGTTCACGGTTAGATTATTAAAATACGCAGTCAAATATTTGTATACTGATACATATTGGGATAGCGTCAAAAGTGTCACCACACAAAACCTTACCCTCCCGGACATTAACCCGATGTATTTACAGTATTCCTTCGTACTCAGAAGCACAAATTAGTATACATTGCAGCGAAGGGTACCTTAATTTCATGTATGAATGAGGAGATCGAGGGCAAACAGTTCGAGAAGATTACCCCCATCTTTGAGATTCGAACTGCACAGTCAATAGCTTCACCTACCCTGTGATTCTGAGCTCAGACCAGATATTCCTCGAGTAAATACGCTGAACAGTATTGGTAATAGTCACATTAATTCCCGGTATGAATGTCAAAGTAGAGCGTCGAATCATCTGAGAACGATACCAATTAGTATAAAGTCAAACGATTTACTGAAGTCCATACCCTCAGAAAGCCTATACCACTGTATAGATGGTATTACGATGGGTTCAGAGAATCAAATTAGTATACATTTTAGTGACAGAGACCATAGTTTGATCTGTGAATAGGAAGATCGAATGTTACATCGGTCGATAACGTTACCTCCTTCATTGAGAGCCGCAGAGTTGAGGCAATAGCTTCTCACCCGCACTGTGATTCCGACAGTTCAACAAGTAATTACTGTATTATATCCACTGAATTATATAGGCAAATGGCTCCATTATTCACGGTATAAATATTAATGTAGAGTGTAATACTGTCGGCGATCAATATCAATTGGTATTGAGTCGTTCTTTTTACCGAAGTCCTTACCTTCCGGGAATATAACCCTCCGTATCGAGAGTACAACTTCGTGATCAGAGATACAAATTAGTAGACACTTTAGTGACGGTCGCATTATTTTCATGTGTCAATAGAATATTCGAGAGTCAAACCATTCGAGAATGATCCCACCTTCTTCAAGAGTCGAACGGCTAAGTTAGTAACTTCACCTATCCTGTTATTCCGATAGTAATACCAGGTATTCCGAGATTCAATCCCATGTGCGCAATTGGCAATAGTCGCCTCAATACACGGTGTGGATACTAAAGCAAAACCTCAAACCGATGAATAACAGTACCCACTGGAGAAAATACACACCCTCTACCGAAAGCCTTACCCCCGAGAAGAAAACCCGCTGTATCGAGAGTATAGCTTCGTGTTCAGAAGAAGACATTGGAATTCACAATATTGACGAGCAGATTAATATCACGTATGACACAGATGATCGCGCATCAAACCGTTCGAGAACGTAACCTGCATCTTTGAGAGTCGCACAGCTACGCCAATAGCTTCACCTATCCTGTGATTCTGAAAGTCAGACGCGATATTCCGGGAGCAAATCCGCTGAACAGTACTGCCAATGGACACTCCAATTCACGGTTTGAATAGAATAGTAAAGCGACAAACCGTTTGAGACAAACTGTTAAACATATACCGTTCAGCGCATTTACTCCTGGAATACCTAAATTGCCTCTCGGAATCAAGGGATAAGTGCAGCAAATGACTTAGAAGTGAGACATTCAAGGAAGGTGGTATCGTTCTGCAACGGTTTGAGGCTCGATCTTCTTATTCATACATGAAGTTACTGTGCCCGCCATTAGAATGTTCTGTAATTTGTTTCACAGAACACGGTGTTATACGCTCAATACAGCGGGTTAGCATCTCTGGAGGTTGGACCTCCGGAAAAGAGATTCACTCTGTAAAAATTTGGTACATTCTTCCGCGGATTGACTCTCTACTTTAATATTCATATCGTGAATTAAGGTGTCAATTGCCATAACTGTTGATCGTACTTACTGCTGGAATACACGGCGTCACACTCGGAGTTACAGGATAGCTGAAGCTACTGACTTGTCAGTTCGACTCTCAAAGAAGCTATTCTGTTAGCTGATGCAGTCTCAAGGAAGGTGGTCACATTCTCGAACCGCTTTTCGCTGGATCATCGAATTCACACATGATACTGACGTAGCCGTAACCAAAATGTATACGAACTTGCTTCTCTGAGCACGAAGTTATACCCCCGTTACAACGGATAATGTTCTCTGAAGGTAAGGTATCAGGTAAATAGTATGTCGTTATGCAAATTGGTAACGTTCTGAAACGGTCTTACGTTCTACTTTAATATTTACACCGTAAATTAAGGTGTTTATTGTCAATACCGTTCAGCGGATTACCTCCTGGAATACCTGATTTGCCTCTCGGAATGACAGGATAGCTGCAGCTATTGACTCAATTGTGCCTCCTTCAAATTAGGCGACAACGTTCGTTTGACACTCGATCTAGTTATTCATTCATGTAATTAAGGATACCGCCATTAAAATGTATACTAATTTGTTTCTCTGAACACGAAGCAACATACACCCAGCTGTCAGCTATCTTCTCGGAACGTAAGGTAATCTGCGAAAAGCATTACTTCATACCTACCTGTAATGTTCGCCGGCGGTTTGCCTTGCTACTTTAATATTCATGCGGTGAATTAATGTTTCTCTCGCCAATACTGCTCAGCGGTTTTATTCCTGGAATACCGGGCTTGTCGCTCGGAATCACAGCTACGGGTGAAGGTGTTGACTCTGCGGTTGGACTCTAAATGGAGGTGGGAACGATCTCGAATAAATTGACACACTATCTTCTAAGTCGTACATGAAAATAAGGTGCCCGTCACTGATATGGTTAGAAATTTCATTCTCTGAACACGAAATTACACTCTCTACGTCGCGGGAACCACTCGCGGAATGTAAAATCTTCGGTAAGACTTTTGACTTTTGTACTAATTGGTTGCGTTCTCAGCCGGGGCTACGTTGTACTTTAATAATGAAACCGAGAATTAAGGTTTCTATTGCTAGTACTGTACTGCTCATTTACTCCCGCAATACCTGGTTTGACCTCCCGAATCGCAGGATATGTGAAGCTGTTGACTTAGCCGTACGGATCTCAAAGAAGGTCGTAACGTCCTCGAACGCTTTGACTCTCGGTGTTGATATTTGTACACAAGTATGTGTTGTCCGTCCACTAAAATGCCTACTAATCTGTTTCTGTTTACATTAAGCAGGACGCTCGCTACACCATGATTGGATATCGGAAGGTAAGGTATTCAAAAAAGTCATGACTCTATACGAATTGTTAATGTTCTCCAACGGTTTGAATCCCTACATAAATATTCAGACCGTGAATTAAGGTGTCAATTGCCAAAACTGTTCAACGGATTTACTAGTTAAATACCGGAGTTGACTCCCGGAATTCTTGGACAGGTGAAGCTATCCTGTTCTCGAACGGTGTGACAATTGATCTTCTAACTCATACGTGAAGTTAAGATGCCATTTACTAAAATGTGTACTAATTTTTGTCACCGATTACGAAGTTATACTCTCGAAATCGCGGATTAAGTACTCGGAGGGTAAGGACTTTGTTCAAACTATGTCATTATACCAATATGCAAAGTTCTACTAAGGTGGTTTGGCTCTCGGAATCTCAGAATGGGTGAAGATATTGACTTGGCCATTCAGATCTCACACAGGAAGGTGGCAACGTTCTCGAGCGGATTGTCCATCTATCTTCAAACTCATAAATTAAAATAAGGTGCCCGTCATAAAATGTATGCTAATTTGCTTCTCGGAACACGAGGCTTTTCTCTCGATATAGGGGATTATCTCCACGGAATATAAGGCCTTCCGTAAAACGTTTGACTCTATACAAATACGTTACGTGCTGCAATGGATTGTCTTGGTAATTTGTTATTCAAACCGTGAGGTAAGGTGTCTATTGCTCATACTGTATAATGGATTTACTCTCGGATTATCTGGTTTGGCTCGCGGAATCGCAAGACTTGTGACGCTATTTACTAAACCGTTCGAATCCCAAAGAAGGTGGTAACATTCTCGAACTTCTAGACATTGGAACTTCTTAATCGTACATGAAATTATGGTGCCCGTCACTTAAATGTAGACTAATTTGTTTTTTTGTACACGAACGTGTACTCTAGATGCAGGGTATTAGCTTCTCGGAAGGCAAGGCCTTCGGTAAAAATTTTGGCTGTAAATCAATAGGTCACGTTCTGCAATGGTTTAACTCTTTCCCTTAATATTTATAGCGTGAAAAGCGTGTGTAATTCTAATAGTGTACTGCGAGTTTCGGCGCGCAATACCTGGTCTGATACTCGGCATCACAGGATAGGTGGAGCTATTGACTTATTCGTTTGACTCTCAAAGAGAGTTGTACGTTCTCGAACAGTTTGTCCGTCGATCGCCTAATTCATACATGAAGTTACCGTGCCGTCACTGAAACGAATATTAATTTCTTTCTCTGTACACGAAGTTATGGTCTCGATACAGCGGGTAGGCTTTTCGGAGGTTATAGTCTTCGGTACAGCGTTTGAGTTTACAGAAATTGGTAACATTCTCAATATGTTTGACACTCCCTTTCAATATTCAATCCGTGAATTAAGGTGTCTATTGCCAATGCTGTACAGCGGATGTTCTCCCAGAATGCCTGGTTTGCCTCTCGGAATCGCAGGTTAGGTGTGGCTGGAACTCATACATGAGGCTAAGGTGCTCGTCACTGAAATGAACACAGATTTCTGACTCAGATCCCGACGTTACATTCTCGATGAAACCGGTGAAGTTCACGGATGGTAACTCCGTCGGCAAAACATTTGTCATTATACCAATTGGTGACGATCTGAACCAGTATGACGCTCATCTTTAATATTCAAACCGTGAATTATGGAGTCTATTGCAGATATAATTCAGCGCGTTTGCACCTGGAATACCTGGTTTGGCGCTCGGAATCGCAGGAACTGTGAAGATATCGACATATGCATTCGTCTCTCACAGAAGTTGGCAACGATCTCGACCGGTTTGACCCTCGACCTTCTAATCCATAAATGAAGTTAAGGTTTGAATGAGACACTTGCTCCAGCGGTTTGGGCTTCTCGGAAGGTATGGCCCTCGGTAAAAAGTTTGACTCTATACGAATAAATATCGTTCTACAAAGATTTGACGTTCGACTTTAATATTCGAACCGTGAATAAATATGTTTATTACCACTACTTTTCAGCAGATTTATTCTTGAAGTGCCCGGTTTTAACCTCGGAATCCCAGGATAGGTGAAGCTCTTGACTCAGCCGATCGACTCTCAACGAAAAGTCACGTTCCCGATGCACTTGACAATCAACCGTCTAATTCATACAAGAAATTTAGGGGCCTGTCACTGAAATGGAGACTAACATCTCTCTCTGAGCACGAAGTCAAACTCTCGAATCAGCCGGTTAATTGTTCAGGGGATAAGGTATTCGGTGAAACTTTTGTCTTTATAGCAATTGCTAACTATCCACACCGGTTTGAGTGTCTGATTTAATATTCAATCCATGAATAAAGGTGTCATTTTCCAATAATGTTCGGCGCGTTCACTGCAGGAATACTTGGTTTGACTCATGGAATCACAGCATAGCTATTGACTTATCCGTTCGACCCTCAAAGAGTGTGGTAACGCTCTCGATCGGTTTGACACTCGACCTTCGAATTCATTCATGAAATTAAGGTGTCTGTCACTAAAATGATCCGTAACTTGTTCCAGTGGTCACGATGTTGTACCCACGATACAGCGGATTAGGCTTCCGAAATGTAACGTCTTCAGTAAAACGTTCGACTGTATACCGATGGTAACGCTCTCGATCGGTTTGACGATCTACTGTAATATTCAAACGGAGATTAGGGTGTCTAATGCCAATAATGTCACGCTGATTTTCTCCCGGAATACCTGCTTTGGCTTTCGGAATCGGAGGATGGGTGAAGCTTAGCCGTTCGATACTTCAAGAAGGTGGAACTGCTCTCGAACGGCTTGTCTCTCGATCTTCTCATGCATACATAAATTAAGGTGACCGTTACAACAATGAATAGTAATTTAGTATCTCTGGACATGAGGTTATCCATCCGATACAGAGGGTTAGGTTGTCGGAGTATAAGGCCTTCAGTGAGACATTTGGTATTATACGAATAAGAAACGCTCTACAAGGGTTTGACTATGCCCTTTAACATGCAAACCGTGAATTAAGGTGTCCATTATCAATACTCTACGGCAGAATGCCTCCCGGAATACCTGGTTTGACTATCGAAAATGCAGGACGGGCGGAACTGGTGACATAGCTGATCGATACTTAAAGAAGCTGGGACTGCTCTCCAACGGTTTGAATGTCCATTTTTCTATTCATACATGAAAAAAACAGTGCGGCTGCTAAAATGTCTATTAATTTGTTTCGGTGGGCACCAAGCATGATATTCGATACTGCGGGATAGGGTCTAGGAAGGTAAGGTATTCGGTAAAATGTATGACTTTCTACAAATTGTGTATATGTTCTACATCGGATTGAGTCTCCACTTTAATATTCAAACTGTGAAACAAGCAGTCTATTGCCGGTACTGTATAGCGGATTTGCTCCTGGATTACATGGCTTGACTCTAGGAATCACATCTATGGGTGAAACTATTGGCGTAGCCATTCGTCTCTCACAGAAGGTAGCATCGATTTCGATGCGATGGACCCCCAATCTTCTATATTATACATGAATCTAATGTGCCCGTCACTGAAATGAATACTAATTTCTTTCCCTGAACACGAAGATATACTCTCGATACAACCGGTTAGTTTTTCGAAGGGTATGGTCTTCGGTGAAACTTTTGTCCTTATAGCAAATGGTAACGTCCGCACGCAGTCTGACGCTCTATATTTAATATTCTTTCTTCCATTTTACCGAAAACATACCCTTCCTAGAACCTAACACGCTGTAGCCAGTGTCATGCTTAGTACTCACGGAAGCAAATGAGTAGGCATTTTTGCTGAAGCACACCATATTTTCAAATATGAATTAGAGGATTGAGAGCCAAACCGCTCGAGAACGATGCCACCTTCTGTGAGAGTCGAACCGCAACGCCAATAGCTTCCCCTATCCTGTGATTCGTAGAGACAAACCAGGTATTCCGGGAGTAAATCCGCAGAACAGTGTTGCCATTAGACACCTTAATTCAGGGTTTTATTGTGAAAGTCGAGAGTCACTACAATTGAGAGCGTTACCAATTGGTATAACGTCAAACGTTTTACTGAAGCCCTTATACTGCGAATGTCTTATCCGCTGTATATGAGAGCATAGCATCGTGTACAGAGGAACAGGTTATTATATTCTATAGAGGCGGGCATCTGAATCTCAAGCGCGACTTTACAGATCGAGGGTAAAACCATTCGAGAGTTTTACCACCTCAGGTGAGAATTGAAAGCATTAGATAATAGGTTCACCTTTCCTATGATGCCGAGAGTCAAACCAGGTATTTCAGGCGTAGTTCTGCCGAAGAGTATTGGCTATAGACACCTTAAGTCACGGTGTGAATATTAATGCAGACCGGCAATCCGTTACAGAACGTTACACATCGGTATAGAGACAAACCTTTTGCCGAAAGTTTTACCTTTGGAGCAGGTTACCCGCCGTGTCGAGAGTAATACTTCGAGTTCAGTAAAACATACTAGTAGACATTTAATTGACAGGCATCTTAGTTTCATGAATGTGCAGAAAATCGAGATTCAAACCGTTGAAGAACATTAACAACTTCATTGAGATTCGGGATTAATTCCCAGTTTGAATGTTCAAGTAGAGCGTAAAGACGTCAAAGAACGGGACCAATTATTATGAAGTCAAACGTTTTACTGAAGACCATGCCCTCAGAAAGAAAACCCGCTGCATCGAGAGCATTAAGTAGTGTTCCGAGATACAAATTATTATACATTTTGGTGACAGGCACCTTCATTTGGTGTATGAATATGAAGGCCGAAAGTTACATCTTTCTAAAACGTGACCACCTTCATTGAGAGTCGCATAGCAAAGACAATAGGTTCTCACCCGCCCTGTGTTACCGAGAGTCAAACATGCCATTTCGGGAGTAAATACACCGAATAATATAGGCAATGGATACCATAATTCACGGTATGACCTTTAAAGTAGAGGGTCATACTGTCGGCGATAAATATCAATTGGTATAAATTTCCTCCCTTTCAGAGTACCGTACCTCCTGTGAACGTAAACTGCTGTATCGGGGATATAGCTACGTGTACAGGGATACAAATTGGTATACATTTTAGTGATGGTAACCTTAATTTCGTTATGAATAAGGAGATCGAGTGTTGAATCATTAGAGAATGTTACCACCTTCTGCGAGAGACGAACGGCTAAGTCGATAACTTATGCTATCCCGTGATTCCGATAGTCAACCCGGAAAACGGCGAGTAAAATCGCTGAAGGGTATTGGCAATAGGCATCTCAATTCACGGGTTGAATATTAAACCAGGCCGTCAAGCCATTGTAGATCATTACGTATAGGAGTAGTTTCAACTTTCTTGCAGAATGTCTTACAGTCCGAAAGCTGACTCACTCTGCCGGGAGTATAACACCGTGTTCAGAGGTACGAACTAGTAAAATTTACTGACGAGCACCATAATTTCGTGCCCGAATTAGAAGGTCGAGGGACAAACCGTAGGAGAACGTTGCCATCTTCTGTAAGAGACAATCTGCAAAGTCAGCAGCTGCATCTATCCAGTTATTCGGTGAGACAAACCAGGTATAGCTGGCGAAAATCCTCTGAACAGAATTGCCAATAGACACCTTAATTGACGGCTTGAATATTAAATCAGGCCGTCAAGCAGTTGCAGAACATTATCTATATGTGTAGGCTCAAACTTCTGCCAGAATGCGTTACCATCCGAAAATCTAACCTGCTGTATCGGGAGTATAACACCGTGTTCAGAGGTTCGAACTAGGACGCATATTAGTGACGAGCACTATAATTTCATGCATGAATTAGAAGGCGAGTGTCTCACCATACGAGACCGTTGCCACCTTCTGTGAGAGACGAACGCCTAAGTCAATAGTTTCACCTGTCCTGTGATACAGAGAGTCAAACCACGTATTCCGGGTGTAAATCCGCTGAACAACATTGGCAACAGGTGTCTTCATTCACGGAGTGAATTTTAAAATATAGCGTCCCACCATGTGAGAACGTTCCTAATAGCTATAATGTCAAACGTTTAACCGAAGGCCGAACCTTCCGCGAAACTCACCCTGTTTCGGGAGACTATATCTTCGTGTTCAGAGCATCAAATTAGAAAACATTTTAGTGACGGTGACCTTACTTCCATTATGAATGACGAGATCGAGGATCGAACAGTTCCAGAATGTTACCACATTCTGTGAGAGACGAACAGGTAAGTCCATAGCTTCATATATCCTGTGATTCCAAAAGTAAAACGAGATATCCCGGATCTAATGACGATGAACAGTATTGGCAATAGAAGCATCGATCCACCGCGTGATTATTAAAGTAGAGAGTCAAACTGTTCGAGGACGTTACCAATTAGTATAAAGTCTTACTCCTTATCGGATACCTTACCTTCCGGGAATATTATCCACTGTATCGTGGGTATACCTTCTCGACCAGAGAAATAAATTAGCAGACATTTTAGTGACGGTCACCTTAATTTCATGTATTAAATAGGAGATCGAGAGTCAATCTGCTCTATAACATTATGACCTTCTTTGAGAATCGCGCAGCTAAGTCAATAGCTTCACCTATCATGCGATTCGGGGGTGATGCCAGGTATTCCTGAAGTAAATCCGCTGTTCACATTTAAATATGGCACCATAACCAACGGTTTCAATATTATGGTAGAGCGTGAAGACGTTTGAGAACGTTACGTAATGGTAAAAATTCAAACCTTTTACGGAAGACCATACCCCCCCCCCCCCAGAACCAAACCCGCTGTATCGAGAGAATAATTTCGTGTCCAGTAAAACAAGTTAGTACACATTTTAGTGACGGTCACCTTAATTTCATGTACGCATCAGGAGCTCGAGTATCAAACCATTCGCGATCGATACCACCGTCGGTTATAACCGCACGGTTGTGTAAACAGCTTCACCTGCCCTACAATTCCGCCAGTCAGTTGAGCTATTCCGGGAGTCAATTGGCTGAGCAGTATTGGCAATAGACACCTTAATTACCAGTATGAATATTATAGTAGAGAGTCAATGCGTCGGAGGACATTACCAATTCGTATCAAGACATTCGCTTTACCGAAAACCATACCTTCGGTGAGCCTTACCAGCTGTAGCCAATGTCCTGCTTACTGTTCACGGAAACGCATTAGTCGACATACTAGAAGGTGGAGATGACAGGTTCATTAATAAATATTAAAATCGAGAGCCACATCGTTCGAGAACGTTACCACCTTGATTGAGAATCGAACGGATAAGCCAATAGCATCACCTCTCCTGTGATTGCGAGAACCAAACCTGGTACAACGGAAGTAAATCCGCGGCACATTGTTGGCATAAGATGCCCTATTTCAGGCTACAGATATGAAAGTACTGAGTCAAAACGTTGTAAAGCGTTGCCGTTTGCTATAGAGTCAAACTTTTTACTTAAGGCCTTACCTTACTAGATCGTATACCGCTGTATCGCGAGTATGACTGCGGGATCAGAAATGGAAATTACAGTACATTTTATTGACGGGCATGTCAACTTCATGTACGAATTTCAAGATCGTGGGTCAAACCGCTCGATAATGTTGCCACCTACTCATAGATACGAACGGCTGTATCAATAGCTACACCTCTCCTGTGATACCGAGTGCCATACAAGGTATTTCGTGAGTTAGCCGCTGCACACTATTGGCAACAGACACCCTAGTTCACGATATACATATTGACGTACAGAGTCCAACTGCTGTAGAATGATACTTATTGGTATGGTGTAAAAGATTTTGCCGAAGACCCCACCCTCCGAGAACCGAACACGCTCAATCAAGAGTGTAACTTCGTGTCCAGAGAAACAAATTTTTGTACCTCTTAGTAACGGGCCACTTAATTTCATGTTCGAATTAGAAGATCGAGAGGCAAACTGTCCCAGAACGTTACAAGCATCATTGAAAGTCGCTCAGCTAAGTTAATAGCGTCATATATCTTGTGTTACCTAGAGTCAAAGCAGGTATTGAGGAATTAAATCCACTGAGCAGTATGGCAATGGACACCTTAATTCACGGCATGAATATTAAAGTTGATAGTCGAACCGCCGGAGAACATTAAGAATTGGTATAAAGTAATTCTTTTATCGAATCCCTTACCTTCCTGGAACCGAACACGCTGCAGCGAGTGTCTTGCTTAGTGCTGACGGAAACAAATTATTAGACATTTCAGAAGATAGGCACTATAATTTCATGTAGCAGTAGAAATATCGAGGGTCAAACCGTTCGAGAACGATACCACCTTCTGTGAGAGACGAAGGGCTACTTCAGTAACTTCACCTATCCTGTGATTCCGAGTGTGGGGCCTGGTATTTCGGAAGTAAATCCGCTGTGTAGTATAGGCATTATATACCCTATTTCACAGTATAAATTCTAAAGTGCAGTGTCAAACCGGTGTTGAACGATACATATTGGTATAAAGTCAAACGTTTTACCGAAGGACTTACATTCCGAGAAGATAATAAGCAGTATCAAGAGCGCGACGAAGCGTTCAGAGAAGCAAATTATTATTCATTTCAGTGTCGCGCACCTTAATTTCACGTATGAATTAGAAGCTCGAGGGTAAAACTATTCGAGGACGTTACCACCGTCTGCGTCTGCCGATCGGCTATTTCAATACCGTATCCTAGGCAGTGATTCCGAGATGCAAACAAGGTATTCCGAGAGAAATCCGCTGATTATTTTTGGTATTAGACAGTTTAATTCGCGTCATGCACGTTAAAGTATTGAGTCAAACCGTCGGAGAACAATTCCCATTTTTATATTGCCTTGTTTCTTACCGTTTACCTAACCATCCGTGAAGCAAACCCGCTGTATCGTGAGCATAACTTCATGATCAGAGAAGACATTAGTATACATTTTAGTGATAGTTATCATTGGTTCCTGTATGAATTCGAAGATAGAGTGTCAAACCGTTGCAGAACAATACGAACGTCCTTATACACGCACAACTAAGTGAATAGCTTCACTTAACATGCGATTCCGAAACTCAAGCCAGGCATACCGAGAGATAATCAGCTGAACAGTATTGGCATTGGACACCTTAATTCACGGTTTGAATATTGAAGTAGTTCGTCAAATCGTTTGAGAGCGTTACCAATTGGTATAATGTAAAACGTCATACCCAAGGCCTCACCTTCTGCGAAACTCACCGGCAACATAGAAAGTATAAGTTCGTGTTCACAGAAAAAAATTAGTATTCATTTCTGCGGCGAGCACCTTATGTTCATGTATGAATTAGATGATCGACGTTCAAACGAGTCGTTACCACCTTCTTTGTGCGCCGATCACCTAAGTTAATAGCTTAGTCTATGGTATGAGTGCAAGAGTGAAACCAGTTATGACGGGACTAAATGCACTGTACAGTACTGGCAATAGATAATTCAATTCACGGTTTGAATTTAAAGGAGGGAGTTAAAAATTTTGATAACGTTACCAATTGATATATAGTCAAACGCCATATTGATAGCCTCATCCGCAGCGTGTCCCGCAGTGTTGAGAGTATAACATCGTATATAGGGAAACAAATTAATTTACAATTTAGTGAGGGTCATCTTAATTTCATGTATTAATTGGAAGATCGAGGGTAAAACCGTTCGTGATCGTTACCACCGCAGTTGAGAATCGAACGCCTTAGTTATTAGCTTCACCTATCCTATGATTCCGAGAGTAAAATCAGGTACTCTGGGAGTAAATGCGCTGTAAACTATTGGCATTAGGCACCTGAACTCACCGTATGAGTATTAAAGTGCAGAGTCAAACCGCTGGATGAACGTTACCAATTGGTACAAGGTCGTACTCAATACGGTATACCTTACCTTTCGTGAACATAACCCGCTGTATGGAGATTATAACTGCATGCTGAGAGAAGCAAACTAGTACTCATTTTAGAGCCGGAAACCTTATTTACATACATGGATATAAATATGATGAGTAAATGCTTTCGAGAATGTTGCCACGTTCCTTGAGAGACGAACGGCTATGTCAATAGCTTCACCTATCGTGTGATTGCGAGAGTCAAACCAGGTACTCCGGGAGTAAATGCCCAGTACAGTATTTGCAATAAACGCCTTACTTCACGGTATGAATATTAAAGGAGACCGTCATACTGTTGTACAATGTCACCTATTCCTATAAGGGAAATATTTCTACCGAAGGCCTTACCTTCCGAGAAGCTGACCCCATATATCGAGGGTATTACTTCGTGTTCAGTGAAGCTGATTAGTATACATTTTGGTAACATGATCCTTAATTACAAGTATGAATTTGAATATCGAGTATCAAATCGCTCGAAAACGTTGCGCCCTTCTGTCAGAGTCGAACGTCTATGTCAATACCTTCACCTATCCAGGGATTCGGAGAGCCAAACCAGGCATTCCTGGTCTAATCCGCTGAACAGTATTGGCAATAGACAGCTTATTCGACAGTATGAATAATAATGTAGATCATCAAACCGTTGTAGAGATTTACCTATTTGTATAGAGCCAAACATTTTACCGAAGGCTTTACCTTCCTAGAAGCTAACCAACTCTACAGAGGGTGTGGCTTCATGTTCAGAGAAGCAAGTTAGTCTGAATTTTAGTGACAGGCACCATAATTTCATGTATTACTTATTAGATCGAGGGTCAAATTTAAAGAGTTTTTAAGGAGTTCTAAGAGTCAAACCATGTATTCCCGGAGTAAATGTTACTAATTTGCTACCTTGAACACTGAGAAAGACACTTGCTGCAGCGGTTTGGGCTTCTCGAACGGTATGGCCCACGGTAAAAAGTTTGACTCTAAATTAAAAGATAAAGCTCTATAAGCGTTGGTCGCTCTACCTTCATATTCATACCGTGAAATAAGGTGCCTATTGCCAATACTGTTCAGCGGCCTTAGTTCAGCAATACCTGGTTTGACTGTACCAACCACAGGATTGGTGAAGCCATTGGCGTAGCGGTTGGTGTCTAACGGATGGTGGCAACGTTCACGAGCTGTTTGACGCACGATCTTCTAATACATAGATGAAGTTAATGTGCCCGTCACTGAAATTAATACTAATTTCCTTCTCAGAATCCAATGTTATAGCCTCGATGGAGATGTTCAGATTCGCGGAATTAAACGCCTCCGGTAAACGTTTGACTTTGTACAAATGAGTATCGTTCTGAAACGGGTTGACACCCTACTATAATATTCATATCGTGATTATGGAGCCATTGCCAATACTCTTCAACGGACTTACTCCTGAAATACCAGGTTTGACTCTTGGAATCATTGGATAGGTGAAGCTATTGACTTATCCGTTCGACGCTCAAGTGGGTGGTAATGTTCTCGAGTGGTTTCACCAAAGATCTTCTAATTCATACATGAAGATAAGGTTCCGGTCACTGAAATGAATTCTAATTTAATTCTCTGAACACGACGTTATTCTCTCGATACTTCTTCGGAGGGTAAGGTCTTCGGTAAAACGTCTTACTGTATACCAATTGTTACCGCTGTCAAACAATTTGACGCGATACTGAAATGATCATACCGTGAATTGAGGTGTCCATTGTCAACAGTGTACAGCGGATTGACCCTAATAATACCGGATTTGATTATCAGAACAACAGGATAGGCGAAGCTGTTGTCTCAGCTGTTCGACTCTCAAAGATGGTAGAATCATTTTCGTAGGGCGTGATTCTCGGTTATTCTGTCCATATATGAAAATAAGGTGTGCTTCTGCAATAATGTCTACTAATTTGTTTCCGTGGGCGTTGAGCATGACACTTGCTGCAGCGGCGAATGTTCTAGGAAGGCAAGGTATCCTGTAAAATTTTGAATATATAACATTTGATAACGTTCGCCGGCGTATTCACCTTCTACTTTGATACTCATATCAAGAATTAAGGAGCCGACTGCTAATACTGTCCAGCTGATTTATTCCCGGACAACCTGGTTTGCTTCTCGGAATCACACGGTATGTGAAGCTATTGATTTAGCTGTTCGTGTCTCACAGAAACTGGTATCCTTCTCGGGCGGTTTGACCCTCGACCTCCTAAAATATACGTCAAGTTGAGGTAGGCGTCACTGAAATGAACACCAATTTCTATTTCTGATTACGAAGTTATACCCATGAAACGCCGAGGATGCTTCTCCGAGGGTACGCTCTTCGGTAAAACCTTCGACTTTATAGCAATTGGTAACGATCTCAAACGGTTTGCCGCTCAACTTCACTATCCAAACAGCGAACTAAGGTGCCTTTTGCCCATACTGATCAGTACAATTGCTCCATGAGCACCTGGTTGGAATTTCGGAATCACAGGATAGGTGAAGCTGTTAACTTAGCCCGTCGGCTTTAAAGAAGGCGGTAACGTTCTTGAACGGTCTGAACCACGAACTTCTACTTCATACATGAAATATATATGCTAGTCGCTAACACGTAAACTAATTCGACCCATTGAACACGGTGTTATACTTTCGAGACAGCGGGTTAGATTCATCATAGGTAAGGCTTTCGGTAATTGCTTGACTTGATAGAACTTGTTATCGTTCTCAAATGGTTTGGCTCTCTTCTTCAATATTCAAGCCGTGATATAAATTGTCTAATGCCAATACTGTGCAGTGGATTTTCTCCCGGAATACCTAGTTTGACTCTCCGAATGTCGGGCGAGGTGAAGCAATTCACTTAGTTCTTCGTCTCTCACTGAAAGTGGCAACGTTCTTGAGCTGCTTGATATTCAATCTTCTAATTCGTGCATGAAGTTAAAGTGCCCGTCGCTGAAAGGAATACTGCTTTCTTTCTCTGAACGCGAGGTTATACTACCGATACAGCGGGTTAGTTTTCCGGTGGGTATGGACTTCGGTAAAACGTTTGACCTTATACCAACAGGATACGCTCTAAAGCGGTTTAACGATCAACTTTAGTGTTCAAACCGAGAATAAAGGTGTTTAATGCCAGTACAGTTTAGCGCATTTACGCCCGGAATATCTTGTTTGACTCTCGGAATCATAGGATAGGTCAAGCAATTGTCGTATCCGTTCGACGCTCAGCGAACCTAATAAAGCTTTGGAACGGTTTGACCCGCAATCTTCTAATTCATTTACGAAATTACGGTGCGCGTCACTAAAATATCTACCAATTTGATCCTCTCAACACAGAGTTATATACCCGATGCAGCGGGTTATCTGCACAGAAGGAAAAGTATTAGGAGAAAGAAGAATTGGTAACGATCTCCGAGGGATTGACTGTCTACTTTACCATACATACCTCGGAATGATGTGTCCATTGCCAATAGGTTTTAGCGGCCTTACTCCCGCAATGCCTGTCTTGATTCTCGGATTCACAGGATAAATGAAGCTATTGGCTGAGCTGTGCTATTCTCCAAGAAAGTGGTTAAATTCTGGGACGGTTTGACACACGATCTTCCAATTCATACTTGAATCGAAGGTGCTCGTCACTAATATGCACACTAATTTGCTGTTCCGAATACGAAATTATGCTCTCGATCCAGCGGGTTAGCTTCTAGGATACTTAAGAATTCGGTAAGATGAATGACATTACACTAATTGGTAACGTTCTCCGACGGTTTGACAGCCAACTTTACACTTGAAGCCCTGAACTAAGCTGTCTATTGCCAATATTGTACAGCGCATTTACTCCCGTACTATGATTCTGAAGGACAAGCCACGTACTGCGGATGTAAATCCGCTTTACAGTACTGGATTCCTACAGCATACCTCAAGGTATAAATAAAGTGCAGAGACAAACCGATGTAGAACATAACGAATTAGCATAGTCACAAACTGTTTACCGAATACCTTACCTTCGGAGAACCTATGATTCTGTATCGTGTGTATAACTTCTTGTCGAGAAAAACAAATTAATACACAATTTAGTGACGGGGCCCTTATTTTCATGTTGTAAATAGAAGATCGACGTTCATACAGTTGGAGTACGATACCACCGTTTTTGACAGTCGCGCAGCTACGTCAATAGCATCAACTATTCTGCGATTCCGGTTGTCAAACCACGTATTCCTGGAGTAAATCTGCTGAACAGTACTGGCGACAGGCAGCATAATTCACGGTGCAAAAATTAAAGTATTGCAGTCGAGTCGTTTTAGCGCATTGCCAAATGCTGTAAAGTCAAACATTTTATAGATGGACATACTATCGGAGAAGCAAGCCCGCCGCTTCGTGAGTTGAACTTAATTTTCTCGGAAAGAAATTATTCCTCAATTCAGTGACGGGCGCCATAATTTCGTGTATTAATTAGAAGATCGTGTGTCAAATCATTCGAGATCGTTACCACCTCTTTTTAGAGTTGAACCGCAGATTCAACTGCCTCACCCGTAGTTGTGATTCCAATCGTCATGCATGGTATTCCAGGAGTAAATCCTCTGAGCAGTATTGGCGATAGAAACATTCATTCACCACATGTATATTATGGTAGGGAGTAAAACCGCCGATGAACATTACAGGTAGGTATATAGTCATTCTTTTTACAGATTACCTTACCTTCCCAGAAGATAACTGGCAGCAGAGTGTATGTTGCTTTGTGAGCAGAGAATTAAATTAGTATTCATATTATTGGCGGGACCATTAATTTCATGTATGAATGAGAGAATCGCGTGGTTAACAGTTCCAGAACGTTACCAACGTCTTAGAGAATCGCACATGTATAACAACAGCTTCTCCTAGCCTGCAAGTCCGAGAGCAATACCTCGTATCGCTGGAGAACATCAAAGCAGGAATACTAGGAGTACATCAGCTGTACAGCATTGGCCATTGACACCTGAACTGTCGGCATGAGCATTAAAATAGGGAGTCAAATCGTAGGAAAACATTACCAATTGTTATAAAATCATTCTTTTTACAGGATAAGTTACCTTCTGAGAACGTATCCCGCTCTACCGAGAGCACATCTTCATGTTCAGAGAAGCAAATTACGGGGCATTTTAGCAGACAGGCAACATCTTTTTCATGAATGAATAACTAGATCGGGTGTCCAACGAACGTTGTCACCTCATTTGAAGGTCGCACAACTGAGTCAATAGCTTCACCCACCATGCAATTCCGAGAGTCAAACAGGGTATTCCTGGACGGTATTGGTAATAGACACCTTCATTCACGGTTTGAATATCAAAATAGAACTTCAAACCATTCGAGAACGTTACCACCTTCATTGAGATTCGAACGGCTGAGTCAATTGATTCAGCTACCCTTTGATTCCGTACAGTCAAACCTGGTATTCAAGAAGAAATTCCACTGAAGGGTATTGACAATAGACACCATAACTTACGGTGTGAAAATTAATGTGGAACGTAAAACCGTTTGAGAACGTAAGCAATTGGCAAAACGACATAATATTTACCTGATATATTACTATCAGTGAACATAATCCGTTGTATCGACTGTATAACTTCGTGTTCAGTGAAACAGATTACACAACATACTAATGGCGGGCACTTCATGTAACTTCATGTATGAATAGGAAGATCGAGCGACAAACCGTTAGATACCCTTATCTCCTTCCTTGAATGTCACACTTCTAAGTCAATAGCTGCACCTATCCCTTGATTGCGAGAGGCAATTAAGGTATTCCAGGAGTAAATGCGCTGAGCGGTATAGGTTTGGCGGTTGGTCTCACACGGTTTGACGCTTTACTTTTCTATTCAAACCGTGAATTAAGGTCTCCATTGCCAATAGTGTGCAGCGGATTGACTCCTGGAATACGTGATATGACTATCGGAATAACTGGATAGGTGAAGCTATTGTCTCAGCTGTTCGGTTCTCAAGGAAGGTAGGGCTTTTCTCCAACGATTCGACTCTCGATTTTGCTATTCACGCATAACAATAAGTTGTGCTTCTGCTATAATGTCTACTGATTTATTTCCGTGAGCACTATGCACGATATTCGCTACTGCGAGTTAGATTCTAGGAACGTAAGGTATTCGGTAAAATGTATGTCCGTATACCAAGCAGTTATGTTCTCCATCGGATCGACTCTCCACTATAATATTCAATCCAGGAAACAAGATATCTATTTCCAACGTTGTTCAGCTGATTCACTGCTAGTATACATGGCTTGAGTCTTAGAATCACATGTACAGGTGAATCTATTTACTTTGCCGTTCGACTCTCAAAGTAGGTGGAAACGATCTCGAGATGTTTGACTCTCGCTCTCCTAACTCATACACTAAATTAAGGTGCCGCTCTCTAAAATGTGTACTTATATGTTTCCATGAGCACTATGCAAGGCACCCCCTACGGAAGGTTTGTCTGCTCGGTAAGGTTTTGGGTGTAAAGTTTGACTCTATGCGAATGAGTAAAGTCGTACAACGGTTTGACGCTCTACTTTAATATTCGCGCCGTGAATTAAGGTGTCTATTGCCAATTCAGTTCTATGGATTTACTCTCGGAATACCTAGTTTGACTCTAAGAATATCTGGATAGGTGATGCTGTTCACTTAGCCGTTCTTCTCTCACAGATGGTGGCAGCTTTCGTGAGCGGCATGACCCCCGATCTTTCCATTCATAGCGAAATTAAGCAGGCCGTCACAAAAATGTTTACATATTTGTTCCTCCGAACACGAAGTTACAATCTCGGTTCTGCGGCTTACCGTCTCCGAATGTTGACTATCGGTAAAATGTTTGACTCTATACCAATTGGTAACGCTCTACAACGGTATGACTGGCTGATTTCATATTCAAACCCTGAATTATGGTGTGTGTTGCCAATTCCGATCAGAGTATTTACTCCAGCAATACTTGATTTGACTTCCTGAATCAAATGATAGGTGATGCTATTGACTCAGATGTTCGACTTTCAAACAAGGTGGGATCGATCTCCAACGGTTGTCCTCTCCATTTTGCTATTCATAAATTATGGATAGCTGTCCGTCTGCTATAATGACTCCGAATTTGTTTCTGTGGCACTAAGCATGGCAGTCGACACAACCGGTATAGTTCTAGAACGATAAACTATTCGGTAAGAAGGATGACTTTATACCAAAGCTGTCGTTCACAAACGCTTTGACGCTCTACTTTAAAATTCATACCGTGATTTTAGGTGTATATTGCCAATTATTTTCAGGGTATTTACTTCCGGAATTCGAGATTTGCATCTTGCAGTCACAGGATAGCCGCAGCTATTTACTTAGATGTGTGAATTTCAATAATGGTGATAAGGTTCTCGAACGGTTTGACACTCGATATTCCAATTCATGTAAGTAATTAAGGTCACAGTCACTAAAATGTTTACTGATTTGATCCTCTGAACACGAAGATATACTTTCGAAGCTGCGGGTTAGCTTCTCCGAAGGTAAGGCCAACTGCAAAGTTTTTAACATTATTCAAATAGGTAACGTTCTTCAATGGTGTGCGGGTCTCTTATAATATTCATACCGTGAATTAAGGCGCCTATTGCCCATATTCATCAGCGGACTTACTTCCAAAATACCTGGTATGCCTCCCCGAAATCACAGGATAGCTGAAGCTGTTGGATGAGCTGTTCGAATATCATACATGGTGGTAACGGTCTCGAACTCGATCCTGAACCTACGATCTTTTAATTCATACATGAAATTAAGGAGCACAGCACTGAAATGAAGACTAATTTTTTTCTCAGAACACGAACTTATACCCTTGAAACGCCGAGGATGCTTCTCCCAGGGTAATGTCTTCGGTAAAACCTTTGACTTTATAGCAATTGGTAACGTTCTCAAACGGTTTGACGATCTATTTTAACATTCA